>NW_010543549.1:24553-31229 GCF_000687285.1 Phaethon lepturus
AGCTGCCGGCACTTTGAAGCAAGTGAAATCAACGTCGAGATTTGACACCCAGCCCTCGGCCAATCCGGGAGGGCTTTTCACCTGCCATCACCTCCTCCACCAATCGGACGGCGCCTTTGGGCTGAGAGCCCTCCCCAGCCAATGGGGAGCCAGCTCTGCCACTTAGTTAATGATGCAGCAGTACAGGGAAGACTATCACATGTGAGCTGGAAGGCTGCCAACATGGAGACACGGAGAGAGCAAGGTAAACAACTTTCCAACGCCAAAACGATGACATTTAATCCCTAAATGCTAGCTTCCCCTCTCGACTCATCCTTAACCCCTTTCAGCTGGTGTGGAAGCGTCTGGAAGGCACCGTCTACCTGTCCCCAGTGCTTTTAAAAACTGGACGACATGCCCTGCAATGATCACTGCGTCACCGTTTACCACTTTCTGAACTACGCAGTGACAAACCTCCAAGCTCTGAAACGCAGAGCGCCTGTTAACCCCTCCACCAAACCCTCGCCAACATGCCAGCCTTTAGAGAGGCAGGGGGGAATAAAAAGCCCAAACAAAACATGAAAGCAGCAGTCTTTGCAAAGTTGTCATCTCTCCCCCACGACTACTACCCTCCTCTGCAGTACAGCAATGCCGGCAAGAGTGACATTAGTACAACCTGTGCCGTCGTTCCATTGAGAAAACAGCTCTGACGCAGAACAGAGCAATCATACCCAGCCAAAATAATAATAAGGGCACTTTGGGATCCGAACTTAGGGACGCCGGGGGAAAGGGACGCCCTGCAAATAATTAAAATACGTAGATGCAGCTCAAGCCCCATCCTGATCAAAGGGTACGTACGTGGGAAAGACGAACCGGACCGAAGAGCTCTGCCCGTGCACCATCTGCGCAGTCCTCAGCCCTCCGCTCGCTGTGTAGCGCCGCAGAATAGAAGGTTCCAGAAATTTCCTTTCCGTTAACCCTTTCGGTGTCTGCCCACTCTCCCTCCCCGCGGGATTAAGCGCGCCGGGTCTCCAGCATCGTCAATGGGCGAAGCCTCCTACGCCAACCGAGCCCAAATACGATCTTTAAACGACACTGGATGGTGGCAGGAGCCCAGTCCCTGGTGTTGGTGTTACTTCTCTTTCTGGAGCCCTCTCTGCCTCTCCTGCTGCCTCTCTCCCCTCTTGCTGCAGCAGGGCTGTTGCTGGTAGACCTATCGACGGAGCTTGCTCTCTCGCTCTCTCGCTGAGCTCTGTGACGCAGCTCTAAATTCTCCAGCCTGCTCCCTGTGTTATACGAGCGGAACTGCAGCTTTCCAGGGAGCCCGTGCCAGCGGTGCCAGGGCCAGGCAAACCGAGGGGAGCGTCGCTCCTGGACTCTGCACCTTTTTTTGGTAATTATTATGTTCCTCGTTCCTCACCTCTGTTTCTGTGCTTCCTCCAAGGCTCTCAGCCTTGCATCTCCTTCTCTGCTTCTGAGTCATGCTTACTAGGTTAACTCTTTTAGGATTGGTAGTCAGCAATACAAATCTCGAACAAGCGCAGCTGAAACCACAGCCAACTTTGTGGTGGTTTCTGCTTTAAAAAAACCAAAGCAAATCTTCTTGGCTCTAAAAAACAAAAACACACACACACACACACACACGTTCCAGTAGAGAGTTAGTGCTTTTTGATTAACTGTTTCGGTGACAGGAACCACTGCTTGACTTCCTAAAATAAAATATTTTAGGCCTACATCTTGCAAATACTCAGCAGGCAGTTACCCTGAAGCGCAAGGCAACTTAAAAGGAACTGCTCCTGTGAAGGAACATGGGTCTCCTGGGCATAAAAGCATGAGGCTGGACCCACAAGACCCTGCTCTGCTGTCCGCAAGACATTGATCTGAATGTGGTTCAGCCACTGGGCAGATGCATGGTGTAAGATACTGAAAGTGCTGGAAAGCTATAGGCTCTTCTTAATCTGAACAGTATTAATAAGTGTTATCACATACACAAATGCTCAGAGTAGGCAGGGGAGCTAACAACTGCATTCCTGGAGTCACCGGAATCCAATAATCTCTGTCAAAGAAAGTCCACAAACAGCTATGTATTTCAGCACAGCAAGCATCACCAGGCAAGAAAAATCCTGCGGACGGACACTCTCTCCTTGCCTCTGCCCCTTGCATTAACTCTGGTGCCTTCAGTCAACTTCAGCACCAGGCAGGGGAAGCAGTGCTCTCCCGTCTTGTAGCCTCAAAACCAGAAAATGTGGAGGAGGATCGGTGGTAAATACAGCATCTGGGAATCAAAGAGAAGCTAATGGAGAGCCAGCACTGTATGAGGGAGTTCATGCGTCAGTCTGCATGTACAAAAGAGCGAGTGAGAGAGCCAGCAGTCCCATTTGAAAAGCAGAATCAAGAGAGAGATCGCTACTACACAGCTACATCTGCCATTTTAATCCTGGACTTCAGAGCTGGCTGCAAGCTTTGGGTTTTTCACTACAGCCAAAGCTGAAGTAACCACTATTTTTTCTCTTTGCAGCGTCTGAAGAGCCTGAGCTATTTTGGGATTTGTCTGTACTACACTGAAAATGACACCTGTTACGCACAGACACAAATGAGAAGAATTGCAAGCTCCTGGTTTCTCAGATATGATTCTAAAAAAAAAACCAAAAAAGATGCTATGAGCTAGGGACCTGGGAGAGCAGCGCAGGCTCTCAGTGTGGGGATGACCCTTGCAACTTGAACAGCCAGACACCAGTACAAAAAAAGTAAAAAGTCTGTTGTAGCTGATGCAAGGGGAAATCAAACCTCCACGTGACCAAAAGAAGTAGTGCTTGATCAACTAAATGCCATAAGACATGGTTTCTTATGCAATCAAACCCATGGGACTTCAAGCCTTACTTACATGCTTTGTGGCCAAAGCTGCAAGCGTTAACTGCTTCAGTTAATGAAGGTAAAATTGTAAGAGTGCTATGGCTGCTTAAATGAGTCACCCAGCAGTGATACTCGCTAAAGTAGGCCAGTGTTTTATGTGATGTTTAAGCTGTCTGTGCTGGTTTCAGTTACCCCTGAGTTATCTCAGAAGCTCCACCAACACGCAGGGTCAGAGCAGATTTTCCACATTCCCCGTTTTCCCCATCAGCGTGCAGCTGATTTACAAGACACCAGCGCTGTGCAGACGAGACAGAGGCCATCTCGCTGGACCTGCGAGACCCAGCAAAGCTCTGAACATGATTGCATACGGCACTGGAGCGAGATAAAAGACTCGGAGGCTCAGAAATGGGACAGTTGACTGGTGCTTTTAGCTCACAGCGATTTTGTCAGTCTTGTGGTATATTAAAGTAAAATGGAGCTTTGATTTATTTCAAATTATATCTTTTTGGTTGCTTTCAGGGGAAAGGCAGCATTTATTCTATGGTTTACTTTCATTTGAAAATGACCGACCATGGAACATTTCTACCTTTACCTGACTGTAAGTATTTACTTTATGGTCGTACTCAGGCTCCCAAAAAGACTCAAAGCCGCACTGCACTGGGAAACGCTCAAGTCCACAACTAAGAAAACCTGGCACAATGGAAAGCTTCAGCACTCGGAAGTGAATAATGAGTCCAAAAAAATACAGTTGTCTTCTCACACAGTTGAGTCAGTGAAATGTTGGGCAGGGTTTGGCATTTTCTGTGAGCTGAAGTAAGGAAATAGAGGCCGTGATTCCATGGTAGAAATCTAGGCTGGTTTTCTGTTTTCAGTGGAGCCCATGTACATATTTTGTTACTGCTTTCCCCCCCCCGCCCCCTCCAAACGCTGTCTAAAAGCAGGAGGCAGCACTTTGGTTTTGTAAGAACTGACTGTGAGGACCAGAGTCCCAGGCTAGAAAGCAAGCTTGGTAAATGGAAATAGCCCCCGGCCGTGGTGGGAGGCAGGGAGCTCAGTCTCACTGGGCAAATGGCGGTGTAAGTGTCCATTCCAAAGTGAGGGGTGACCTAATGGCCGACTGCAGCTGTGCCACGGGTGCTTACAATGCTGATTAAAAGAACAAAAAAGTTTTGATAGTGCTAGACAATATAACAAGATACCACAACTTACAACTTGAATGGTTCAGGCTGGATGTTCGGGGGAGAAAAATTTCTTCGGGAGGGTGGGAGGGATTGAGCCCCCAGCCGTCATTACCAAGTCTGCCGTCGATTGACAGTTTCCTTCAGCATCATGAAAGGATCAGGGAGCAACTCGTCAATGAGCAGACGTGTGGGCTTCCCACCGAAGCAGCAGCCAAACTGTACGTAAAGGTTCATCCTCAGTCCTCTGGCATCTCCCATGCTATTTTCTGCTGTCATGCTACAATGACCTTAATAGCAATAACATATGAAGTCTGACGTTACAAAAATCTAACCCTCCTAATACCTTGTTAGTATGGTGGGTGATAAAATCACCTCAGCTGTCCACTGAGGAAGGTGGTTGGTCTTTTTAACGCCGAACGAAACCCTTGCGGTAGTACCTGCACTTTCAGCTTGCTGCTGGTGGAGGCTTGGCTCAGGTTTCGGTTTAAATGCCCTCAGCCACACCTTCCTCCAACTACAGGAAACTGCGATTGTTAAAATCAGGGCATGTTCCTGTTTAACTAAAAGGCTGAGATCAAATAATCCAAAGGCCTCAACTATGCCAAACAAATCCCAGCCCAAGACGTAGCAAGTCTGTGCAGCTGTAAATCTCTAACCCCTCGACCTCAGTAGCCCGTGGTTATGACGTCTCGGCACATCACTGTGCAGAGTGGTTGGTAATAAACGGAGCAAAGAATCGGGCAAAGGCAGACGGGGGAATGTTAAACTTAGTAATAACACTTTGCACAATGTTCTTCTTCAGGTTACCAACCAAAAGCCCTGAAAGTTGCTTTAAAATGCAGAATAGTACATTTTTCAAACGCTGACGTGGCATAGCTCTTTTTCAAAATGTGAAATTTGTCAGTGCTACCTCTTCCGCACAGAACGCTCACAACCTCAGCAAAATTATGTTTCCCAACAAAAATCTGTTTCGGCACAGAATTCCCAGCCAGCTCCATTCAAGGAATATCAGCAGAAACAGTAACGCAGTAGCCCATCTGCCAGGACTGTTTCCCCTAACCCTCACTACTCAGAGGGTGATTAATTTTAAAATTTTTCTTTTAATCTGAGTGCTGTAATAGAAGATGTTTTTTAAAAAAACCCTTACTTAACTCTTTACTATAGTGAAACAATTGTCTACAGTGACCACAAATAAAGAAGTAATGTTAGTTGCTACTTAAAGGAACTGGCAAGTTTTTATTGTTTGCTTACTTAAAATTAATGTAATTTTGCATATGGGAAGGCTGAATTAAATAAAGGTTAAATAATTTGACCCACATTGTATGTGGAATTAGGGTCAAAGCTGATACGGAAATCTGGGAGTTCCTTGCTCCCAGATTTGGCTCAAGTTGTGCCTCATGCTTAATTATAGTCCTTATTGCACAGAAAGCCCCCAGTCAATTAGTGAGACTCTACCGTCTTCTGAAACAGAAGCTGTCGGAACAGTGTGGCTTTTAGAGGAAATTGATAGGAAGTTATGCCGAGGAGGTACCTTCTTTCATTTTTCAAAGAAAACCAGAAATAGACTTTGAAGTCTTCCTTCTGTTTTCCCATGTACATGGACAACATGTGTTCGGGACATGGTTTAGTGGGCATGGTGGTGTTGGGTTGACAGTTGGATTTGATGGTCTTAAAGGTCTTTTCCAACCTTAATGATTCTGTGATTCGATTCTATGATTCTGTGAACTACAGACAATTCACGATCTTGCAGTGCTATCCTAAGAGCACGCAGATTTCCAGGAAACTGGAGACTTGTAGCTCCAGAATAGAAATATTTGCTAACACAGCTGCCGGAGCCTGTGAAGGAATACTCCACAGGGCGTACCAGGCTAAGGTTTTGTTCCACTGTGACAACAGTAGAAAAGAGTCACAACAAGCATTTACGTTTTGGGTTTTTTGCAGAAGGTTTATTGTTACCCAGACAAGTTTCATTAGTGGATGCCAGAGAAATGGCTTCTGCAATATTTTCAGTAATTCCTAGCCCTGACAAGTCTTTGCCAGCCTATTGTGTACACACACAGTTACTCTCACTGGGGTCCCAACCAACAGGAGGAAGAGCAGGCAGGTACACAAATAACAATAAGAAAGCCTTCTGAAGCAGTTTTAAACTTGATTCTGTGTGGCTGCTTGGGTGTGCACAACTGACTGCACAAAGACCGGGGTGGGGTTTTTTTGTAGTCCTCTTTGGGGGGTGGTTCAAGGGAATTGGATGGAACTGCTGGTGTTGACATGAAAAGGCTGCCAAGCCAGAGGTGTGGGTTCGTTCCCAAGCACCATCGGGGATGTGTTGGCACCGGGGAGCCAGATTTGCATAAAATGCTTGCATTCTTTGTGCAAGCCTAGCCCACGCAATAAAGCCGGCACTGAAATGGAAACCTGCAGGTGAAAACCTGGCCCTCCCTTTGAAAAGCTGCAGTCCTGGAATCTACCCTGTGAAGTCTTAGAAAATCCCAGCTGGAATTGCTGAGATCCTTTTCAAAGAGGTGGCACCACATTAACATACAAGCTGCTTCAAAGCAGAGCTTATGCCCTGTGTCGAGGCCGGGTTCAAGGTATTTAGCATCCAGAACTGGCAGCTCTGCTCGCTCTGCTCGCTGTCTTGCAGCGTTCCCGGTCAGCACGGC
>NW_010543550.1:0-1771 GCF_000687285.1 Phaethon lepturus
GGAGCGGCTGTGGCTTGCAGCGATGCCGTGCTTATTGCTCATCGCATGGGAAAAATGGGCTTGAGCCCCGCATCCAGCCAGGAGGACTGCCAGCCGGTCCGTACCTGGGGACCGCCAAGACACAGAAATTAGGGACAATATGACCTTGCACTACCAAAATTAGGAAGATGCCCCTGGGGAGCCTGTCCCTGCACAGGGCTGGCACTGGTTTACTGCTTGATATATCGGCCACGAGGTGGGCAGGCAGCAGATGACGAGGGGATTTTTTGCTCTCCCTGCACAGGGCTGGCACTGGTTTACTGCTTGATATATCGGCCACGAGGTGGGCAGGCAGCAGATGACGAGGGTATTTTTTCCTCAGGAGCGGAAAGGGCTATTTCTAGAAGAAAAGGCAAATCACCACATCCCCCAGATAGCTGGTGGGGGCCTGGCACCTCGCTGTCACCCACCGCTTGCCCTGGAGCAGCCCCAAGGACAAAAAGCTCAGCGGCTCTCTGCTTTCCAGCCCCACTTCTTATCAATCTCTCACACCCACAAGTGGAGAGATAATCTGCTGGGTTCCTGTGTAAGAGATTGCGGAGCCAGCCAGTGATGAGAAATGACACGGGCTCTGCCCGTGGTGTGCGTGGCAATCGCTGCCGGTGCAAATCCCTGGTCTGTGCCCGATAACTCCCCGGGAGCCACTCGCACTCGCCCGCCGGCACGACCTCGCGTGTGCCCCTCTCGCGTGCCGAGAGCCCACTTAATCTTGTTGCGTGACAAATTCATGCCGCCCTTCACAGGCTCAGGCTTTCTGCGGCAGCCGTCATGGCAGGGAAACATGGAACAAGATTCCCAGGTATTCTTAGCAGCGGGGACCTTAGGAGTTCACTAGGAAAAAATAAAGCCTGTTCTGAACTGCCTGTGCCACAGAAAGGTGGAGTGAGGCTGTTTGTGTGTCCTGTGGTGTTTGGTCCAAAATGTCCCCACATCTCCCCAAATTGTTCTGCTGGCAGGGTGCAGCCAGGGCTGGGTGGGAACAGGTCCCCACAAGCCGCTACGGGGCTGGGAACAGGAGGGTTTGCGAAGCGTGGGGCTGGGGAAGGGGCTGGGGAAGGAGCGGGGACCCCTCGGAGCAGCTCCATCCCTGTCTCCTTTGGCCACAGCCCCTCCGCAGTGCAGTAACACGCGGCATCGCCTTGAACCTCCCAACGCTGCGTGTTCCTGCCCCACGCACCCCTTTCCCCCATCAATCCCTTTTCCCTGTGCCAGCACAAGGGTTCGCGCAGGAGCTGGATCAGGGACCAGATCCGGCTGGAAGCATCTGCCCCGCCAAAAGCTTCGTGCCCCGAGTCCCTGCACGGCTCCGGCTGGATCGGGGCCGCCCCCCCCGAGGTGCCGCGGTGCCGGCACCCCCCTGCTCCGGGCTCTTGTTTGTGCCTGCGGGTAATATCGTCCCTGTGAAAAACATGATCTTTGTTTTTGCTGCCTCAGGGCTGAACCGTTGCCCTCCCTGGGGACGGGTCCCTGAGAGGGCTGGCGGGGATTTATAGCTTGCCGTGATTTATGCTGGAGGTGGAGCGGGACGGAGCCGTCGCAGCCAACAGCAAAGGGACCCAAGAGCAGGACTGTCCCAGCGTGACCTTACCTGGCCGTGCGGGGCAAAGCCCTGGGGACAGACAAGCGTCCCCTGAGGACCGCGGTGGCATCCACGGGATGGTGCACAAGATCAGAGTCCCCCTCCTGGGGGAAAAAAAAAAGCAGATATAAGATTTTAAAATGCAAATTTTTG
>NW_010543550.1:1841-2094 GCF_000687285.1 Phaethon lepturus
GGGACGTGGTGGGACCTGGCACTGTTGGGAAGGACACTGGGTGACGCGAAGGCAACGTAAAGCAGGGTGAGCAGCGGTGGACGTGGTGTTGGTCTTGGGGGAATCAGCTGAGCGATAAAGCGAAGCAGAGGGGCTGTGGAAATACGGGTCTGCGAAGCGACCGGGGCCTGGGGGCACAACGCAGACCCTCTTCTCCCTGCGCCATCGCTGCCCTGCGAGGGGGAGCGGGGAGGGCTGAGGGCAAGGCAAGCCC
>NW_010543551.1:0-6634 GCF_000687285.1 Phaethon lepturus
GAGTGGGACTGCCTTGGCGTGGCTGAAGATGTTGCTGGACCCCAGTGCCCGTTAAAAACAGAGATGTGAGCAAGCAGCCAGCGTGTGTGACTGCCTCCACCAGCCCTCTCGTCCCCTCTCCCAGGAGGCCAGAGGGTTTTCCCCCCACCCCAACCGCACGTCGCCTGCGCAGAAGCAGAGGAAAACGAGGACGCGCGCTGGACGTATGCCCTAAATGGCTGGTTGTCGCCAGGCTGCCTTACTGGCCAAAATGCATTGGTTTTGGCTGGGCTGCAAGCCTCCCCATGTAGAATGTAGAATTGTCCCCGTGGATACGAAGGGGAAGTGCCCAGCTGGCTGGGGAGAGCTGCACCACAGCAGTGGGGCTGGCTAAAATCCAGCAGCTGCCTAACTACGCTTTGGATGGTGAGCGAGTCACACGGAGGACAGACGTTGCATCCGAAGCTGTGGCAGCTGCTGGAAATGAAGCCTTGGAAAAAATTTTCTAGGTCTGTCACCCTCCATGATAAATTTAGGCAGCTGAACCTGCACACATTCACTTGCAAGTGACAGCTGACATTTCCTAACGCTATTACATCGGAAAAACTATGCCAGATGGACAGTCTTGTCGGGAGCAGCATTTGCTCATTTTCTTTCTCTGCTACTGTGCTGAAATTCAAGATGACTTGAAAAAAAAAAAAAGAGTTGTATTAAAAATGTGCAAGTTGCAAAGCTGCACACTTAAGAAATCTCTAAAGTGTCCTTATGGCCCCTTCTACATGCGAACCTCTATAAATCTTTAATTGCATGCTCACACGTTGTTTTTCACTGAACCTTGTCTTGGGCAGTAGCTGGATATTCAGCGTTTCTCTTCCTGTCATTCAGAGGGGCCTAGTTTAGCACATTTCATCCAAATTGAACACAAAAGATTGTACTTGATGAATGTGTGATGTTCCCACCATAGTTAACTGAGTGTGTCATAAGTCTTAATCTTGCTTCAGTTATAGTCTTCCTTATTTAAAATGGGGGAAATCAGTTAAAGGCAGAGAGTGGCCAAAGTTGGCAAATATCCATCAACTGCAAAAGCCCAACCTCAGAATGATGTTTTTTCATAATATTTTATTACCAAGCACAACCCACCCTGTCACCTCTGTCTGGTACTGCTGATGTGTCCTAGCTCCCGTGCTGTGGTTCCCAGGACACTTCAATTATGGTTTGTGGGACTGGATTAATTCATTAGCTTGTACCAGCTAATGTCAATAGCTTGCACCCAAGCAGTTAGAGGTTGCCACTTCTGTAATTCTTCACTGGCAAGCGTGAAACACGTAAGAGCCTTCCTAACACGGTCTGCACCGTCCTCGCTCCTCAGAAGTTGATGTCTTAATGGTGTCTTCTGTGAAGGACTGAGATGTGAGCTTGGACTGCCTTTCACAGCTGTCACCCTCCAGAATGACAGCAAAGAACAAGTATGGTATGCTTTGTTGCCACTACCCGTGCCAGATCTGCTACGGACCCATGTAATCTGAGTCTGTCAGAATCTTGTTTGGACAGTACAAAGTGTTTTTACAGAGTGCTTTGCCATAAGTTCATGATTAGTCTTAACTGAAATTTAGAATATCAATTTTGGAAATTCTAACAATGAAAATTAAAGACAATCCAAATATTACTCAACATTTTTAATTTAAATGGTTAAAAGTTTTCCCTTACCTTCAATGGTATGACACTCTCATGAACGAAAACATGGTGAGTATTGTGAAAACAAAGCTTCGACATGGAATTTTTTACATTCCTAGGGAGCATGCTGCCTGAATTATCTACACTTCCCATTCTGTACCACCAGAGGAGAGGAGAGAGGATGGCATGAAGTCCAGAACTGAGCCTGCCCAGAAGCCAGCCTTCTAAGCACAATTTCCCAGAGATGCTGTGCAGAATAATACCATAGTGTGGTTTATGTTCTACTCAGTAAACCCAAATAACTTTATGTGGAGTTTGCTTATTCAAAACATAGTATTATAATTCACCTTTACTGCTAGAATCCTCAAATGTTCCATGTGGAAACCATAGCCTTACTATAATCTTTTCAATTTTGCTTTTTCTACCATTTCATTTCAAAGGAAATAACTCTGCCATTACTACTATTTATTAGCTTTCATTTGAATGTTTCTCTTACGGTTTTTCCTTCTAAAAAGAGTCTAGTACGGTATCCTTTTCCAGTCTCCCAGGAAACTCCAGCACCTTCTGGGTACATCCGTTTCCCATTTTTTCCCTCCCCTGTATTTGCATACCAAATCCTGCTAGACTTAGAATGAGTAAAATGGTATATGTGAAGGTTTCGCTCTTCCCTTGTAGTTTCCGATAGAATGAGTTATTCTATCCACTTTCATTTAAAAGTACTCATACTCTTTATTTCCAGTTAGTCTTGTGGGTATTTCTTTTTACTCACCTGCCATTTGAGGAAGAAAGTCAGATTGGTTAATGAAAACCTGAAGCCAAGGGTGATTTAACGGGAGGTGGAATAGCGGATAACCGAGTCCTGGAAAGTTATCACTTCAGAACACACCTCCATTTGGTGACCTGTTGGGTGCCCTGCTACTCCTCCTCTAACAAGTAGAGCAGCGCAACGGCAATGGGTCCGTAGATCAAAATGGCTGGTGCAGAGCGCAGAGCATCGGCATGGCATGTTCTCAGGGGGCTTTACTTTCAGCTCCTGTTCGTCCAAGCCGGGGAGCTGCATGCCCATCCGCAGCTGCAGCTTGTTACAGGCTGTCCTGGAGGGCATCTTGCGGCTTAGCTTGGCTGAAAAGTGATCCACGTCGTACGTGCTGAGGTCAGCCCATGATGGGAACCAAGCCACAGCAAGGAGGGCGCTTAGGGGGTTTGCCTCAGGAGTGCACCGCTGACCCAACCTGGAACGTCACTGTGGATGCACTGAAGGCTGACTTCCTGGCACAAGAAGGCCTCAAAAAGTCAACAAATATTCACATTGTAATTGCATGCCATTTCCAGGGCAAAATATCCAGATTTTTACCGACTCAGCACACTTGAGGTCACAACCCCAGCAAACAGACCTGGCCGTCTCACACTGATGTTGCTGATTACAACATATGGAACAAAATAAACAACCCACTTGCTTTTGTAACACTTTCTGTGTGTGAAACCGTCTTAACCTCACGGCTGATTTCGAAAAAAATCAGAATAGAAAAAGAAAGGCAAGTAGTATGAATCTTCTCACACATTTTTCATTTTAATCAATAGGCATGTGGAGTAACTTTGCACTGACTTCTGGTCTGGGTCAGTGTTTCCATTTTAGCTGGGCTCTAACAGCAGCTATCTAGCACTGCTTAGATCTATTCTACCAGATTCCTGTTCCCTAAGTATTTTTTCCCTGGTGCTATGCGCATTTAATGGCGCAAAACCCCACAGTGTGAAGGCTACATTATTCCTGAAATAAACGGGGGGAGTGAGAGACAGGCTACCCATACAAACAGCAGCTGTGTATCTCCTGAACGACCACTGCCCTCCTACAAATATGTTCTAGGACATCTGCTTCACCAAATCTTCCAGACTACTATTCCCTAAATACAAGGTGACATTTTTCCTAATGGCTAAACCACGACATTCCCTCAGGAAATCATTAAACAATTATATATCAAAGTCATGATGGAGTTCAGAATGTCTGAGGCATTCAGATTTTCATCCATCCTCACCCCTTATTTATTAGAAAATTACATTTTACCCTCAGGAATAGGATGTGCTTCCCAATGCCCCCTCTGTTTCAGCTAAGCTGTAAGCATGTCATGCTATCTTAATACACCAGACAAATAAAGTTGTATCACATATTTGTATAATTCTGATGTACATCACAAGAAAATTAGCTGTCACATGAAGTGTTTTCTGCAGTGTTTAAAGTGATGTTGACCTTTAAGTAAGTCTTTAAAACTTATCTTTGGAGTTGTAGAGTATGACATTTGATCAGACATTTGTGCTGAGCTCATTTTAAGTTTGGTGCAATCTTTAATTCATACTTCTGGACTTCTTTTGGACTAGATGACCTTAAAAGGTCCCTTCCAACCCAAAGATTCTATGATTCTATGATTTATCATTCAATACATGTAATAAAGACAGCACTTTCCCAGGAAGCGAGAAGCCTGGTTTCTAGACAGGCCTTCTTTAAGCTTTAAAGTCCCACATCCTAAAGCAGCACCTATGAGTCTATAGCATGTGCTAAGGAAGTAAATACCCTCTTGTGCTGGATCTTTGCATACAAGAAACACAGAAACAACGACCCTAAAATGGGTTTGGCATAAAAGAACCAAAGAGTGTGGCTGGTAGCCAACAGCTGAGGAAATTAAAGCCCCCAATATCTGTGCAATACACTTATGCAGGAGACAATGGATCAGGACCCAGAAAGAAAGAACAGATGATGGGACCTCAGTGCAGACTCCTACTTCCAGACTTTCACAACTGATAGACAGGCTTGTACCTGAAGCTTACAGATTCAACGGGTAGTTTCAAAAGTACATAGGTTCTTATTGCAAAACTGTGCAGCACACAGCTGACCATGTTCCCTATATTTTGCCCTTATTAGAAGAGAAACAAACAGCTTCAAACACTGAAACAGAAGTTACGGGCAAAGCACTGATTCTACCAATGCGTATAAAGGCATCTCTCTGTGGTTTACCATATGAAAAGGGCATTAGTCTAGTTAAGTTGTAGATTGCCATTTCCTAATACATCCAGGTGAAACAGAGAATGAGGAGCAGAATCTATCAGTCCTGTGACAAATATGACAAGAGCATGAGGCAAAATACACATGACAAAAATTATTTGCAAAAAATCCATAGCAGGTAAATAAAATAGGAAAAAAAAATTGGAAGGATGCTCAACTGCTCTGGCATAACAACCTAAATTAGAGAACACAGAGACAATGACAATACTTATAAACAGTGTTATGAAATAACAGCCTTCTGTGCATAATTAAAAATAACTTGATTTCCATATCAGAAGTAAGAAACCATCCACCTACAAAGGCTCTTCCATGTTTAGTAATAAAACTAAAGCTAATTTTATGGGGTTAAACTGGAATTCAGGATCAGTTTGTATAATACATAAAAATCAAAAGAAGAGTAGCCAGCAGGTCAAGGGAGGTGATTCTCTCCCTCTACTCCACTCTTATGAGACCCCACCTGGAGTCCTGCATCCAGCTCTGGAGCCCTCAGCACAGGAAAGACATGGACCTCTTGGAGCAGGTCCAGAGGAGGGCCATGAAGATGATCAGAGGGATGGAGCACCTCCCCGATGAGGACAGGCTGAGAGAGTTGGGGTTGTTCAGCCTGGAGAAGAGAAGGCTCTGGGGACACCTTCTTGCAGTCTTCCAGTACCTGAAAGGGGCCTACAAGAAAGCTTGAGGGCGACTTTTTACCAGATCATGTAGTGATGGGACAAAGGATAATGGCTTTAAACTGAAAGAGGGTAGATTTAGATTGGATATAAAGAAGAAATTCTTCACTCTGAGGGTGGTGAGGCACTGAAACAGGTTGCCCAGGGAAGTTGAGGATGCCCCATCCCTGGAAACACTCAAGGCCAGGTTGGATGGGGCTTTGAGCAACCTGATTTAGTGGCAGGTGTCCATGCCCATAGCAGGGAGGTTGGAACTAGATGAACTTTAAGGTCCCTTCCAACCCAAACCATTCTATGATTCTATGATTCCATGATTCTCTTTCATCCTCTGCTATTGACATAAATTTTAGAACTCGGGTTGCAAAATGCTGCAAACTGGTAATCTTGAATTAGTATCTTGAACAATTAAATTTATACTGTGCACCTCTGTGCCTAATTCAGAGAGAATTTCAGAGTGTTTAATTTGGCAAGATCCTTGGAGATTGTCCTGGTTTCAGCCAGGATAGAGCTGGTTTTCTTCACAGAAGCTAGTGTGAGATTATGTTTTGGATTTGGGATGAGAAACTGTTGATAACGTGCTGATGTTTTGGGTTGTTGCTGAGCAGTCAAGGACAGTCCAGCTTCTCGGGCTGGCCTGATAGCAAGAAGGCTGGGGGTGCATGGGGAGCTGGGAGGGGAGACAGCCAGGACAGCTGACCCAGGCTGGCCGAAGGGGTATTCCCTACCATACGGCGTCATGCCCAGTACATAAACTGGAGTTGGCCGGGGGGCAGGAATTGCTGCTCGGGGACGGGCCGTTGATCTCCGGGTGGTGAGCAATTGCTGTACTGGGCATCACTTGTTCTGGTACATTCCTTTGTTGGTATTATTATTGTTGTTATCACTGTTGTTTCTTTCTCTCTTTCTGTCCTATTAAGCTGTGTTTATCTCAACCCACGAGGTTTTTTTTCTAATTCTCTCCCCCGTCCCACTGTGGGAGGGGAAGTGAGTGAGCGGCTGCGTGGTGCTTGGTTGCTGGCTGGGGCTAAACCACGACAGTCCTTTTTGGCGCCCAACGTGGGGCACGAGGCTTGAGATAATAACAGTTGCAGGTCAAAATATCAGTTTATGTGATTTGCATGATGCTCTCGTCTTTGCCGTACATGTTAAGGATCGGTGTTGGTTTCTGCGGGCTGCTGTACTCTGCGATGATTAGTAATGTCTCACCTGCGGGACTTGTTTTTGGAACACTGACCTTGAGCTTAATGTGGTATCA
>NW_010543552.1:0-19176 GCF_000687285.1 Phaethon lepturus
GATCTTGAAGGTCCTTTCCAACCTTAATAATAATAATTCTGCGATTCTGTGATTCTGTATTTCAGTATATTATAAAAATTAATATTCTGACATTATCATATGTATTTTTTTCATTTTGTTGCCATGGGAAAGCCTTATGAAGATGGTTTTCTCTGCCTTCAGAATGAAAACAAGTATTAAAATACCAAGCTTTTCTGGGGCAATTTCATTTGGTAAGTTAAAGGGACTGAAAGGCATATATACAGACTGTTTCCCACAATGCTTCCAAGTATCTCTTACAGATGAATAAAGCAAGGCTCAGAAAAATTATGCAGTTCACCAAAGGTTAACGAGCAAAATCAGAAACAGAATCCAGGTGTCAGAGATTCACAGTTCTACAGTCAGAATGACATTTTTTTTGTTTTTTATAAGGTTCATAAACATCCATTTAAACCTCATGTCACTTAAGTAGCAAATCTTTGACCACTTCTTTGACAAAGGAATGTAAAAGAAACTTCTAAAATTCAAGGCAGACCAACCTGCTTTTTGCCCTTTCTTACACTTAAGCTGTTGCATAAGTAAGAGTGCGTAAGAGTAGAATCAAAGATTTTATTGCCACTCAAAGCAGTTTTCCTTCCCATGTTACTTCAGACTAAGCGTACATGTTTTTTATTTTCTCCTGCAGGCATTGAAACTTCCCTTATTTGAGGCATAACTAATTTTTCTGTTGCTTCTTACCCCTTATTAAACTAATTTGTACATTGGATGTTTACCATTACAGTCCAGAATTTTTGCTATTTAAAACACTTCGAATACTTTGAGGGTGGTCTATCAATGGGCTTACATATATCTCTCTCTACAGTGGTATTTTTTAAATCCAGCATTATATTTCCTAATTCTTTGTCTACAACCGTTCTCATTTGGTTACATCACTATTTGGTTTCTTGTAAAGTTAACAGGATAACGGAATCCACCTTGTATAGAGGATTTTCACTGTTGGTTTGACTAATCCCACTGAAGACTGTGGTAAAACTTCCACAATTTCCCACCCCAAAGACTGGCTGCAGTACAGCATCACCCTCAAACTCATTGCCAGTGGAAACCCAGGAAGTTTGCAGAAACCAGGTGGATTTCAGTCCCCAAAGCCACTAATTCAGTTTTGGAGTCAAAACTCCCTTAAGAGAAAAGTGCAAGATTTTTTGCAATATTTACTATTTCTTGCCTGTCAGGCAGCTAAGAACATCTGAATTTAGTCATAAGGAACCTATATAACCTTGCAGTTAAGTTTTTAGTGATATTTTTTTCCAGAGCAGGAAGATAAAACTGCCTGTCTGAGAATTCCCCTGGAGTTCACTTCAGCGGCAACAAAGATGGCAGGCAGCTCTTATCCAGTAAATGGCTGAAGTTGGACAGATCAAGCAGCAAAATCATGACTGAAAGTGACCACAAAGTCACCTTGCTCTTCTGTCAGGAGTCAAACAACATGGCCATTTCACTCTTAGTCCCTCTAGACCCGAAGGACTTTACTTGATAAAGCAGCATTGTGACAGGCTGGCTAGTCACACTTCACCCTAGGAAAGGAGATCCATGAACCACTGAGCAGTCATTTGGTGGTAGATCAAAACTGCTTGACTAAAAGAACCTGTGAAACATATTCTCGCTAACAAGAAGAACTGTCATGAAGGCAGTCCTGGAAGAGCCAGCTTTTGTTATGATTATATTGTGTCAGATACCCAGCTGATAATCCATAGTTGTCCTATCTTCTCCAGTTCACATCAACTGACAGTCTTACCCATTCATTATGAAGCAGGATTTTTTCCCATCCAAAACGCTATCAGGAGTAAAATAAAATACCAATTAAATATGGAGGCCAAAGTGGTATGACTCTCTTCCACCACTACAGAACCGCAGCTCGAAGTTCCGGTCAAGGAATTCATTAACCCACAAAAATAATAAAACACATGCATAGTGAACAAGATAAACCAGCTTAAGTGCATTTCTGGGGTAAGAACAGTTTCAGCTTTTGACTAAAACTGCGGTACCCTAATATTCTTTAAATAGTTTCAGAAAAATGGATAAGATACAACTCATAAAATGCAACTTTTTCAACTCCTTACTCACCACCCTTGTTCATTCAAATAGCACTTGCTCATTAAAACTACTTGTATATTAGACTTCTATTACAGCAGTATCTGGAAGCCCTAGATGAGACAAAGATCCCCTGTTAAGAGAAAAAAACCCCAAACATATAACTAGGCAACAGGATGGTTTGAAACTGAGACACAAGTTCTGTACAGAGAACTGATATCTCGCAGCATGCAGCTCTCAGGGTCTACCACTGTTCCGTCACAACCAAGATGATGCACAGCGCTGTCAATTCCTGCATATTGGAACTTGGCAAGAAGATGACTGAACATGTTTTTATTGCAGGAAGTGTAACTTCTCTAGTCTGGCTGAAAACAAACCTCAAAAATTAATCATAGCCAGCAATACATAGAGAAACCTAGCATTTCTAGCGTGAAAATCTCCAAAGCAAGCTAGCAATGTCAATGGCAGACCATCACATGGGCATTTGTGTACTCTTGCATTCTTGGCTCTAAGCCAAACAACTACTGGGAAAGGCCAGATAACAACCATGAACCAAATAGCAACTGCTGGAGACTGAGATGAAGTCTGGTAGAAGTGATTGGCAGCCTGTGCTTATTAAATGGGAAAAGCAGTCATCAGTAAGCTCCAAAGTGAGAAAACAATCCTCATAAGACCTCCTCAAAAGATGAAGAAATTAAAGGTCTATCGGAACAAATCAATTAGGTAATGAAACCCTGGAACTAGATCAAAACTGAAAGGGGGAGGAGGGGAAAGAAGAGGGAAATGAGATCAAATAACAGCTGTGGGATGCAAGCTGCAGAAAGTAGAACTGATTGCATATCCTCAAGAGAGGCCCAGAATGAGGAAGCATCTGGCAGAAAGAGGGAGAAGAGTGGTGGGAAACCAGAACAATAGGAGGAGAGGGTTTGGGAAAGCTTGTTGGATGACGCTGCATACCAGAGTACCCAGATGGGCTGACTGCACAGACATGTTCAGGCTCAAATGTACCCAGCCCATTTTGGAAGCAGAAAGCAAGCCTTACCAGAGGAGGAAGATAGGGAAGCAAAAGGCAAGGAGTTAATGAGATATGAATCAACAAGATAACAGCAGCAAACAAGGATGGAGATACTGTTAGTTTTGAGTGGGATAATATTAATGCCCAGAAGGTTTAAAGTTTTATAGTGATGCTATAAGAAATACAGTAAACATGGCCCACTGTAGATATGGACTGACTTGCCTCAAAAGTATTGCATTTCTTGTTACATAGTCTAATCTGTAGCCTTTAAGCCTGATTAATTTTCCATTGCCATGAAAGTTTGTGGGAAAGCATTCAGAATCTGTTTTCTGGCCTCTTATTACAGACGGTATGTTCCTGATGAGGGGAAAGGTACCATGCCACATGTTCAAGAATTACTTTCCAAAGAGGTATGGTCCCAGTTTCTTAAAGATACTCAGATACCTATTCAGGTGGGTCATAGAACCTCTTTCATAGGCTAAGTTTCCTAAATCCCATGAATATTTTAGTGAAATTAAGGCTATGAATGGTTAACTATTTTTAAACAGGACTTCGGATGACAAAATACCTAAATTACTTAAAAAAATTATAATCCAAGAATTTACTGAGATGACAGGAAGTTTTGACTTTCTAACACCAGTAGTATAGATTGAACTTTTACCCTTCTGTGAGAAGTTATCTGTGTGTACAGAATGAGCTGGAATAATCTTTGAGGCATGATTTCCTAAGACAATGAAGCTAACACAGTCATAGCATAACAGCTGTCATCATCCCTTCCCTTTCTCTCAAGTTTACCGCCCATTTTCATCCAAAATTATCAGCGGAATGGAAGTCTCAAAGACCCAAGGTTCTTACAAGTTTCAGGAATAGTAGGAGAAAGAAAGAGAAAAAAGCTGAATCGATGCACTAGTAGGTGAGCGGGACATATAAACTTGAGCTAAACAATTAGCACTACTGTTCTGTGAGCCCTACGGCAGGTAGGTCATGATCAGCTGTAACATACACTCATCTTGCCCAAACTGTGAGAAGAAGACACCAGGAGGAAGATGGGGGTCCTGTCTTACTGCAACAGGAATGAGATTATTCTCACAAGATCCCAGTGAGATGTTTTCACGAATGAGAAACTGTTGTAGTGAAAAAACAAGGTAAAATGCAGAATCTGTAGCAAAGACCGGTTTCTTTTATTTTGCTCTGCTGATCCCAATAATGTTTAACTGAAATATCACATTGTTTTTATTCCTTGGTTAAAATAAACTACTTATTTTAATCAAAAAACATCACTCAAACCTGCAGGTGGAATAAGTCAAAGGGATGCCATCAGAAAATGTTTAATTTTAATGCTAGAATTTTGTTCTTCCACAGACTGTAAAGTAAAAGTTCCAGCTAAAATTGTTAAAAGAAATGAGAAAAGTGAAGCAGCTGGTGAAAGAGGACAATGTCTCTGCCTCAAGTGGTAAAGGTTGTGGCCTTCAGGGGACAAAATGCCACTTAGTAAAAATGAGTGTCTGCTGATGTTAAAGCTGCAGAGCAGTGAGGACAAAAGCATTTTACTTTCAAAGCTGTCATATCAAAAAACCTCTATCTGTCATGTTACAGATTAAATGATTTTACGAGATTAACAACTGGGCAATGGACATGGAAGGTACTGAATAACCATTTGTATCTGTACTTTACTTGTCCTTTGTTATCAACCTGTACAAATGCTGAAGGTCAATAACAAGTATCACAGCCTGAGGAAAAAGAAAAGAAAAAAAAAAATATATATAAAAATGGCTGTAACGAAGTACATGGTGTGTACACTGCATGTTACTAGAGTAAATGGGAACTCAGCATTTAGGTCTCTGAGTTCTCATAATTTTACCAGACATTCATCACCATTTCAGCATCAGACTTTTGCAATTTCATGTTATATTGACACATTGCAGCCTAAATATATGAGGTAGACAATCCCATTTACATATCTTGCGTATGTGAAGAGAACATTCCAAATGTCAGGGAATATATATACCCTAAATTGTTCTTTTTATGGTAGCGGTTTGTGTCTCTCATCATCATCTTTTCATGGTATGAGTCATAGTGTGTATTCTCATTAGTTTAGCATTGGAGACTAGACTTAAGCAATCTTTACTTCTTCTCTTACTGTCTCATTGCAGGGTCTTAAGTCACATATTCCCTTTGGTGCCTCCGTTTGTCCATCCAAAGTCAGTGGTGCAAGAAAATGTACAGCAGGCACAGCAGACGCATTTGACAGGTGAGGGGAGAAGGTTTATCATGAGCTGGGGCAGTCCAGCATTAGGTAGAAAGTTCTGCAACACAGATCTTGCTCACAGAAGAGGGATATAAAATATAGGCACCGTGAAGAAATACATGGCTGTGGAAAACTCGATTGGGAAGGATACTTGGTAAGTTATTAAGGCACTTAGCTAATATGTTCTCCCCCATCAAGAAGAAACTCTGTTACCATACCAGGGTACTTAAGTACTCTAGTGAATGCAGAATTAGGTTCTCTCAGGTTCCATTACGCTTATTTCCTTTTCCTTCATGTGGAGCATGCAGGACTGATTGTGAAAGGTTCAGAACTACAGGTACAAGGATATTGCACAGTTATGGACAAGGTTCTGCCCAGTGTGAAGAGTGAGGCTCTACCCAAGTTGCCTTCCTTCCACTGCTAGAACTTCCTGAGGACTGTGAAGCTGAGCCAAAAATTGTTGCAAAGAGCATAGTCTTTTCATCAGGCAAACACCAGTATATTACATGCAAACATATACTCTAAAGGATGTATTTCATTTACTGTTAAAGCTCTGAAAAGTCAGTCTCCACCTGAAAAAAGAGGACCACCTTTCCCACCTGAAAATTGCAGAAAAACTACAGTGATAAATATACCTTTGTAGTTTAGGAAGTCCCTGTAATTTAATGGATATATCCTTTCCCGCCCTCCTTCAACCACCTTTGCTTCAGCTTTAAGCGAGTCCCGCATGTGAACTGTTCAAGGCACTGGAAGTCTAACGATATCACAAAACAGAGACAGAAGGTCTGGGGTAGGAGGAGGAGAAAAGGCAGATGTGGCTTGACAAGTGATGAGGAAATAGGCTTTCAGGACATGCAAACTCAGGACAGCTAAGCTGACATTGTATCCCTGAGAAACAGAAGGAAATCCCACACCAGCCAGAGAACAGCATTACTGAGTCACTAGACCATATAGGAGTGACCAGCAGGCATGCTGGTATTTCAGAACAGGCAGACTGAAGTCATGAGAATATGAAACACCATCTGAGAGGAGGCATTCTGTACAAAATGCAAGGAAATCTCCATGGAATCAGCTAGGAAGCATGTCAGGAGCATAACCAGCAATGCTGGCTGGAGTTCAAAAGGTTTGGCTCTACATCATAAAAAGCATCCAAGTGTTATAAACATCTTTGGTCCTATGTGTGTATCATAAGTTAGTTTTACATTAAAATTCCATGATTCTCACTCACCCCTTTAATCATGAAACTGTGGCCTCCCATAGCACTTGCCATGTGAGGTCATGAAGAGCTCTGCACTCGTTATGACACCCCTGTGAAGTGTTACCTTGACAAATGGAGATCTGAAAACCAAAGGCTGCATGCTTAAGGTGATGCTACAAATTAATACTAGATCTTACAGCTTACCAAAGTGACTCTTTAACTACTAACTCAGATTTCTCTCACTGTTCTACTGGAAGAAGAAGAGCTCTCATTCTGCTCTTGTTTCCTGAACATTATCACTGGAGAGCCTTCACAAGCCAGTTATAGTAAATTAACAGAGCCAGAAAAGTGGACCTGGGCAGTAGCAAGACCACAGCAAATTACTGAGTGCTTTACAGCCCTCTTTAATTGCATTTGAAAAGAAGCGTGATTCAAAAATTATCTAGTTTCTGTAGACTCAGACAGCTCAACATCAAACAAAGGTTTCTGAGCAGGTGGCATACACTTATCAGGTATCTGATAAGAGAAGGGGAAAAAAAAAAAAAGAAAAAAAAGAAAGTCAATATGTTCAATATGTGAGGCTAGATCTCGATAATCCATTTTAACAGTGCTGGAATACCCTTCCCAAGGCCTGAGTGTCCCTTCGTAATAGCAAATTCTTGCACTACTAACAAACGCAATTTAATAGTAAGATTCACAGCACAGAGTGTTTCTCCTAAAATGTTGGGCACTGGTATAAAAAAGCCACATCATAAATTCAGCAAATATCTATCCTACAATTTCAAAGAAATGCTTGAAACACGAGCTGGCTGAAAATTCAGAATAACTCATTTTCATCAGAAATAACTAAATAAACCTTCAAATACTGTTTTCATTCTGGGGCAAAATAAGAGAGATTTTTACATCTCAAACTCGTGCCTCTCCCCCCCAAAAAGAGGTGTATGGATACTTAACTCACAGTACCATGAAGGAAAACTACCACCTTCTGGCCCTTTCTTCCACACTGCAAGTAACCATCTGCATCTTCCAAGGCTATGCTTGGAGACCGGGATGCTGCCAGACAAATGCGAATTTGGAGTTAATGAGCAAACCCCTGCTTTCAGGGTTAGAATAAACAGAATCAGAGCATAAGAATATGGACAGAATCAGGGCATGAGATAAATCACAGTTCCAGTTTGTTTATATCAAAGGGCATGGCTATCTGCAGGACTCTTCCTGCTGTCTTTATTCAGCCTGGCAAGCTTACTTTAACAGCTTGCTGAATTGCAGTGTATGTACTTATCTCTGAGCATGAGCATGACTGGCTCATGGGAAGCTGCATGCCTGAAGTTCACCATGTGCTTAAAAATCCTATCAAGTAGGTCGTCTCAGAGTAAATAAAGAGAATCATGCTTTGGGGTTCACATATCAAGCAGTTTCTACTATCTTCTTGAGAGGATGAATCCTTTAACACCATCACGTGCAGTTACCTGGCAGGAGAAGATGGCCAGGCTTCTGAACTTCCTTTGTGGGGATAAAGGGAGGAAACAGTCCAGCACCGCTTTACTTTGACATAGGTTTTTTTGAAGTACACACTTCAATAATACAGCCATTTCTGGCACCATTGTGCATGGCTAAGCCTGTCTTTGTAGATAAAAGAGAGCCAGGGCATGGTTTCAAACACTGACCATGCTATTTAAATTTAACATGCTTTCTCCCAGACAGTGCCTGGGAATAGTGGGTGACAACACGAGCCAGGGGTGGTTCCCGGTATGCAGACTGCAATCTGTTCAATCTGTTTTGCAAAGGAAGAAAACCTAGTTGCATGCATACGAGCTGTGCCACGCCATTTTGCATAAGAGACCAAGAATAGATCCCATACATTTTACACAGAAGCACAGCTGTAGCTTGTTTTCTAGAATGTAATTGTGTGAGAGGACAACGGTAGCTACAATAAATTGTGAGATAATGATCTAGTAACATTTTTCGGGTCTCTTCCAGGTTTCAGTTATCCACGGTGCATGTTTTACTTGTCCTTCCTACCCACCCAATAAAGGAGAGCTGTACAAGCCAAAATTCTCATTTTTAGATTGTAGATTGAAAGCTTATAAAGAAACCTATAGCCTGAAATATGTCTAAGGTAGTTGTCAGAAACTTTAAAAAGTGAGAGACTATGAGTGAGAGCTGAATTCAGCTCTAGAAAAAGCAATCACTGGTTGATTCTAGGACAATCTAGCTAATTGACTCTTACACCTGGAGTTGTAAAAAAATTTCAGAGTATGAGGCCATAACCAGAGACTAGAAAGAGTCATCTTCCACTCAACACTAACAGCCAAGGCTTTACCTAGACTAATAAGATTAGCTCCAGATTTTCAAAAAAGCTTTCGGGCAATCAAGTCCTGCTAACTCTCTGGGATAGTATAACACAGCAATAGGACGAGAGGAAATGACCTCAAGTTGCACCAGGGGACATTTAGACTAGATATTAGGAAAAATTTCTTCGCAAGGAGAGTGGTCAAGCATTGGAACAGGCTGCCCAGGGAAGTGGTAGAGTCACCATCACTGGAAGTGTTCAAAAAAAGTGTAGACGTGGCACTTCAGGATATGGTTTAGTGGGCATGGTAGTGTTGGGTTGATGGTTGGACTTGATGGTCTTAAAGGTCTTTTCCAACCTTAACAATTCCATGATTCTGTGAACATGTACCCTCCTTCATTTCCTTGGAAATCCAACCCCCATCACTCAGCCAAAGATACTCTGGTGTATTCTCTGGGCATTCACCACAGGCACTTCCTGGTGTCTCCTGTCTTGAAGAAGAATGTTTTCTTAGGTATGTTGCTCTTAATTTCTCCAAATCCAAAGTATTTCAAACATCACTTTAAAGAAATAGCAAAAAAAAAAAAAAAAAACCAAAACCCACATCTGTTTTTCAATAGGGAAAAGATGACATTAATTATGTACTCAGCCTGAACTAGTTGCTCTGGTCCTACTAATTGTTGCTTCATGAACTCTCATTGCTACTGCTGTTCTGTTTGTTGCAGAAAGTTATAATGCATCTTCTTTTCTACCCAAAATCTCCTCTTCTTCAAAGAAAGAACTCATCGCACTACCACACCTGCTCTGGCTGCTTTGACTGTACTACATGACCTAGTTTTCTGGTCTCTTCAGGAGAAAAGGATTAAAGAAGAAACAGCAAGATATGAAAAAAACCCCAATCTCTAGAACCAATAAGGGAGCCTGGGGCACCAAAAAAGTGAAGTGGTGTCAGCAGGACAGTTCAGCAATGATTTTAAAGACAAATACCACAGCATGGTCAGATAATAACTCAGGCCCAACTGGAGATGTTTTCTCTTTGTGAGAGATAGGATGGGATACCAGGAGTCTGGTTCCCAACACTGGCTAAGTATTTCTGGCGGGGCAAAGCTCAGTGACTGGACTGAAACATTAAGCAAACCAGGGACCACTGCCTGCAGATCCAAAACCTTCCCAGGCACCTTTTACAGGGGGAGATAGCCATCCACATAGACAGAATCTGCAGGGACATGGGAGGACTGGGATCTACTGTCAAGCAGAGAGACTGCCAATATCATGTTAAGAAGTCAACATAGGATCTGTCCTTTGTCTGCTCAAGTTACTGTGTGCCCGAAGTCTGTTAGTGCATAGGCACTAAAGTCATCGCACTGATTTTTGGTACAATGAGGAATAACAACACTATAATACAGCAGTAACGCTGTAGGAGATTACTACTTGCATAATAGCATAGAATTCCGTAAATATACTGAGAGACAGGTTCTTTCATTCAGAATTGCATACATGGTAGTCAGTCAGTCAGACACTTTACACTTTCTGTCATTTAAAAATACACTGCTTTGAAATCAAGAAAATGGCTTTCTAAGATGTCTTACTCTTCCACCGGAAACTCTAGGCTCACTGCCGAGCATGGCTACATAGCACATGTTATAAAGAAAGTCAGAGCAGGTGTCTGAAGATTCACTCCTTTCCTGCCTTAAAAAAATCAACCCTCTCAACCCCACCAATGACACCAGAATTATCTGCTGGTTTCTGTATACAAATATTTTCCTTTTATTTACCTCATGCTTAGGTATATTGGAGGCTGCCATTCCTACGATTCACCCCTTCTGGACTCACTTCACCGCTGGCAGTGCTCTTTTTCCCAAGAATGGGAGTGGAGAGGTATCTGTGCATAACTATCAGCAGAGGCAGTCTTTCAGCAGCTTAGCTCAAAGAGCTATCAAACCCAAAATGTCCTCTTCCTCTCCAGCAGAATAGGAAAAAGAGAAAAAACATCTATTTATGGCTGCGAATTCAAAGGTCAATGAAAATAAGCTCATTTGCTTCCATGGGTTTTGGATGAGACCCACAGATCTTTATTTTTAGGTATGAAAGGATCTATTGCTGGCTGCTTAAAATACATCATGACTGACTTCTCATCAATGGGACAATAATCCTCCCTTGCCTTTGTTGCACTTTGACAATGAAAGGTCCTTTTTAAGTTTTGTCCAGTGCACACTCATTTTCTCCAACACACACTAAATGCTTTCTTTAGAGCAGTTTTCTGGAACAACATTTCTTTCCCTTCTGTGATGAAAAAGGCTTCAGTCTCCCTTCTCATAGCCCTCCCTTGTACAGCTGAGCATCTGAGTCTACTGAATTTACCCTGATCTCTGGCTGTATAGCTGGATGTCTCTGTGTGAGTAGACCATCATTGCCATGTATGCTAATTTTATTGTACATTGCAAACCACAATGTCCAAAAAATTTGCTATCTTGCTCAAACTGCTGTCACTGCCAGGAATCTCCTTGGCTTCCTTTGTGCTGGATTGGATCAAAAGCATCAGGTCAATAGCAGTCTGAACAAATTAGGGCCTGTTTTCATTAACTGTTTGAGGAATTTGTTGTGTACTGCAAATAACACAGACAGTGAACTTTATCAAAAAGTGTCTTCCCATATATGAGAACCTACTTCTCCAGTCAAGTAAATATACATAAATAAGGTGCTGCTGTGGGAAGACACCCAAGACTTTAAATCTAATCCATATTCTGCTTACCATGGCTGTGCTGACAAATGGAAATTAGACACCCTGGGATAATTTTTGAAAACAAGAACCATGAGCCTCCAGCGCATCTAAATAACTTCTGAAAGGATTTAAAAATTTGTCATAATTATAGTGGACAACAAAGATCTGAGCAAAGTGGCAGATTTCTGTCGGACAGGAAGTGCCCATATTGGTAGCTGCCCATGATCATATATCCCATTCTTCCCCTTTTCAGACTAAGTCCTTATACACACCAATAATTTCTGTTCATTAAATACACTATTTAAATTAAAACTGCACCAAAAGTGGAAAGCACGGGTTATCCTAAAGTAGTTTATTCCAATCTGGTGAAAACTGATAAACCAAATATTATAAAATACTTGATATCAAAATAATAATGCAATGTACCAGGGTCTTATGACTGGAATAAAAATAACTTCAAGCATCCTCCCAATGTAATTGTGCTGTTTACGCTGTTAGCAGAGACAAGGAGTTAGTTTCCACACTGCTCAGAGTCTGTGAATCGGTCTCATGTTCAACAGTGGCTATCATTCTTAAGGAAACCTTCCCTTCTTGTAATGCCAAGCTAAAGTCAGCTCCCTGCCCAGTCTTCCAGCCCTCTAGTACGTAAAAATGTGTATTTTTTTTCTCCTGTAGACATTCTGTCAGACCAGATTCCTACAGTCTGAGAAAACAGCGCACAAGTTAAATCAAAGATAACCCAAAAATACCTTCATACTGAACTCTTTTAGAAATATTTTACACTGGGGACAGGATTGAAGTATTCCCTTGCAAATAGAGTATCAGTTCCTTTTCTTATTAAAGAAGTTCTGATCACTCACCAGTATTTCCTAGAGTTTTGAGTCATATTTTGCTCCTGATGAAAGGATCAGAGATGTAATTATTAGGGAGCAATTCTTGACAGTTATCAGTAATTTCAACACCAAGAAAACTGAGATTAATGGGTCTGCTCTGAAAAGTGCTAGGACAGCTGGATATTACACAGAAAAAAGGGATCTGTTCTGATTAAATGAGGACATCTGGTCCACTTCCTGTTGAAATGATTATTCTAATTTTAATAACAATAAAAGCAATCCAATATATCTAACAGGCAGATACTCTAAACAGCCCGACACTGTCTGTTGAAGACTGGATGGTCACCTCAAAAGGAGATCAGTTGCAAAAGCCACCGTCCAATGCCAGGGAACAAGACAAGATCACAGCAATCTCCTGCCTGCAGTCCCAGCTTTTGCTACCACTGGTACAGAAAGTGAAGCTCCTCTGCAGGAAAGCTACTGCCTTGCCTCTTCCTCTTCCTTACTCTCTCTCCCTTCTCAAATCACCTTCACATGGAACAAAGACTCATGAGACTTGGAAAGGTATTTGTAATACATCTGCCCACCCCAGTCACATCACCAAGGGCCTGAGTCCTTGAGGCCAATGGGGAAAAACCTTTCAATCCCTACAAACTTTGTATTTTTAATTATGTACCCATTTATTTTCAGGAAAATCCAGATCTACCTATTTTTAGGCATACTGCTCTTAAAACACAGAGACCCTGACAGAGTCCCATTACTGGTGGATATTTGACCACAGAGCGAAGTGGTTGCAAGGAAAAGTTTAGCCTTCTTCAGTGCAAAAAACCCATGTGCCAGTCCCTGGGGCCCAGGCCATGGTGGGTATTTAGCAAAAAGACTGGCAATATCATGGTGATTTACATTTCACCTCTACAAAACCAGCAGCCATTCCCTCTGCAGCACGAGAAAATAACAACTCCATAGGGACTGATACTGCAATCATGAAATTTCCTTTCCATAAGGTGGTGCTACTTCTTCAAAGCATGGATGGCACTGACTTCCTCCTTCCTGCTCCCGCTGGGAAATCCTCAGCAGGACTAGGAACTTTGTCCATAACTAGATTACTCTGTAATTATATTATTTATATTTATGTCAGATCCCCTTAGAACCAAGGGAGCATAAGAGAAAACTGACTGTAACTGCCTTCCATTTGCATTGTTAATTATTATTGAGTGGTTTAAATACAGAAAAAGAGAAGTCATTTGAAAACATGAAAAAAATATAAACAGGAAAGCTAGTCAAGGGAAAGAGTTATTCCATCTAGCATACAGCCACGACAGCCAAGGACAGTATGAACTGGAGCCATCTCAGACTGCCTGTGGGTGCCCTGCCAGTACTAAGAGCAAAAATAGGACTCAGAACACCAACGTCTGACTTCCAAGACTCAAGGCTGCATAGACTTCTGCTGGCAGCTGCAAAAAAGAATCAGAAATAAAAATAAATATTAACTAAAGCAGAGGAAAAGGCAAAGGAGAATCTCAAGGACACTGAAATATTCCTCATGTCTGTGAGAGACACTACTTACTTATGACTAGGGGCTTTCTGAATTATTGCAGAACTGCGGAGTTATCACCACTGATCAGCACCTATTGCACGCAGAGGTACCGAGACAGAAGAGAGACATGCTCCCTGGTTCAAAAATCAGCACATGCAGGTGAACAGAGGGGAAAGGATCATAAGGGCCTGCTTCATCTGCAGTCTTTGCCTGCTGCCAGGATCAATCCAGCTAAATATCTTGGGGAAAAAAAACAAACAACAAAAAACACCCCAAACAAGCTCCTTCCTTGAGCTATGCTTTTATTTTGCATTATAGGAAAAAAATGCCACACTGTGTTGGTCAGCACTGACACCGAATCTTCTCCACTCTGAAACATTAAAATTCTCAGAAGCATGGAGCCACCAATACTGAGACTGCAAAAAAGGGGAAAGGAATGGAAACAGGAAAATCTCCACATAGCCGCTTACATAAATAAGCATAGCGAAGCGGCACAACAGGACTCCGGTTAGTTTCATGCGCCAGGGATCACTTGTCCATTCACCCTACTCTTCAGCCTACTCCAAATCCCAGTGTCCTGCTCAGGAATCTAATGAGGTCAGATCTTTATCACTGCTGGGCCAGTCCAAGGCACCCACAGAGAACAGGATCTCCAGGTAACAAGCAAGAAGAGGGCCTTTGAACATCTCTTCTGTGTGGTAGGAAAACAAGGAAAAAACAGCAATCTCATCTCGCCTGTCTGATGCAAGCCTAAGACTTCACGTTTGTATCTGTGGAGAGAGTAATGCTTTTTCATAGAACTCGAGGCAACATTATTCATGGGAAGGTCAGCAGCAGCAAGGCCAGATCATGAAAATGACCAAAGTGGAAGACAGAGCTCTGTAACTCTGTAACAGGCAAACCTTTTCCTTGGACAATGTTGTAACACCATATCTCTCCTTATCTTATCAAATATGTCACAAATAAACGTTATATTTGAAAAAACACACTCCAGTTTGAGCTTCTTTAGTGCTTTGACTGGATCAATGCTATGTCTGCATTTGCACAGGCCTTTCCTCTCAGTTAAAAAAAGTGTTTTATTTCTAGGTAAGTTTCCTGAAGCTAATCTGCTCTGTTTGGAATAGATCTCCATTGTTCCCTCCTACCAACCTTCCTACCTCTTCCGCTAGGGAACCTTTTAAATTCACGTTCCCCTGGAGAACTCTGAAGGCAGATAATCTTAAACCACATCCTCTGGCAGGCTACCAGCTTGTTAGCTACCAGGATGTTAGCTATAGGTAGACCATCTCTCAAATGACCTAGCACGAATTTATACCTGGTGATGAGAAGGATGAGAGCTTGCACTCAGAAATACCTAACTGAACTGGAGCTGGAATCTTGTTTCTTCTTCAGATAGTAATGATCATCTGCATAAAGCAAGATGCGCTGGGATTAGAGGACTATCATCATGATCTGAAGACAGAGGTAGGTAATTTTATATTTCATGTCCTTCCCAGGAGCCCTTAGAAACTCCTTAGACGGAACACCAATATAGCAGATACTTTGTGGCTAACAAAGGGAAAAGTCAAACAGTCCCAGGAGTAGTCTGAATATGTGGTAAGAGGCAATAAATGGAGAAGAAACATGGAGAACAGACAGGGACTTTGAAGAAACAGGCTACAAAAGAAACGTGTCTCTAAAAAAAAGGATATCAAACTCAAAATGACTGTGAGAAGCAGGAAAGACTGCAAAACTTGCTGAATCTCATTTGTAAGGTGATCTGAAGAATGAGTTGCCAAGTCTTGTCAATGCACTTCAGAAATATGGCCCCACACTTCTTTCACATTCCTCCTATCCTTTCATAAATGAAAAGAGCCACAGAAGGTATGTCTCAAACACCTAAGCAATGGAAAGAGGCTGAACAGTCTCCATCCCCTCTCCAACAAGCCTACCTGAAAGAACAAGAAAGCATATGGGCATTGGTGTAACTGAGGTACCAAGAATCTCTCTACCATGAATGAACTTGAAACTTTTGTTGTAAAAAGGTATCATATATAACTGCAAAGGATTCTCCTTCTTTGCACAGAGAGGACAAGATGCCTTCTGATGCCTTCACCTCCTATTCCTTTCGTGATACATGTTAGGGCAGCAGAGTTAGTAAAAAAAAAAATTCATGTCATTTCATCAGAATGTCTTACCATACTGTGTAAGACTTTCAGAGGATGCTTCAGTTCAGGCTATTCAGGGTGAACATGGAATAAGAATAACCTATCACCCACAGAAGACCTCAGACAACATCCTCTTTTGGAGGACAATGTCCTGCGACAAGAGAAACCCAAATCAGATTTCTCTTCTAAATATGGCAAAATGATTACTTGATCCAGAGTCTTCAGTAATAAGAACTTCCATGCAAAAATCTGGGGCGATAGACTCAGGTGCCCATGGTCCAGCTGTGAAATGGTTTCCTAACTTACTAACAATTTTGATATGGTGATTTTTATTTTTTCTTTCTTGGATTAGGATTAAACCCCAAACAACTCAAGAAGGGTGATCTTTTTTGGGAAATGAAGTATTCCAGTTCAATCTAAAGATTAAAAATAAAAATAAAAATTACAGTTTAAACTTGAAAAAAAATGTTGTGCGAAGTGGTTTTAAGCAGGGGAAAAATCCCCCAAAAGCTCAAAATTGTTAAGTCATAGTACAGACCATCTTGAAACTTTTTCTTCATAATATATTTGAGTTTAAGTTTTTTCAGAAGCTAAACCTTTCTGTAAACAGTTGAAGTTTCTAAATCAGCATTTTTCAGAAATGAAGGTAGAGGTCAGCAAATGTTCCCTAAAGTGTAAAATTACCAGACCAAACATGGAAAAAATATCAAGTGCTTATATTTATGAATTCCCATGACAGGTGCAGGAAAAATATTTCAGAACAGCATGAGAATCAGAAAGAAGTAAAAATCTACATATTCATTTGTCAAAAACTGGGAATACTTTGTTATTCACATTGCATCCTACACAACTGGGTTTTTGTCTGCTTGGAATTTTACTTTGAAAGCTGCTTTTTAAAGGTTCCACCAAGTTGAAAGTCTCCAAAGAGGACTGTTCTATATTGCATTCAGTCACAAACTCACCTGAGTGTGAAATCACTGGCCACTCAGGTGGCACCATACCAGCCTCTCTCCTGCTCTGGTGTCCTGGGAACCACCACCCATTGCGGGGGAGAGGAGGATGGAGGAAGAAAAAACACTCCCCACTGAAGATGCCAAGTTGCACGTGCAGAATTTGAAGCACTTAGGAGCTCTAGTTACTTCTGTACCATGTGATCTATTTAAAAATATGATCACACAAGAATTTCTTTTTTTTTTTTATTAAATTCTTAGTTAAATGAAAAGACAAGCTTGACAAAGGTACTGGAGTGTGCTGCTTTGCTTAACAGGCTGTGGCAAGTATCCAAATTCCAGTCAGAATTGCGGCAGTCTCATACGCTGTCAAGAAGTACGACTTCCCTTGACAGAATGCACTGCAAATTTTCTGAGAGATAATTGAAGCCAATTCTTGTAACATCCGTTAAAGTCCCTCTCAATCTGTCTGTGCGAGGACTAGAAGAGTGTGAGCTTTCCCAGTCAATTCCCCATATTGGTAACTAACAGCTTTCCAAGTTCTCTGCTGTTTCCACCTTTAAAAAAGGCCTTTGTTCTCTAGAAATCATTCCTGGCACCTTTAAATCATTGACCTTTGCAAAACTTCCCTGTTTCAGTCTCTAGCAGAGAGAAGCACAAAAATATGTGCCTAATACTGCAACGAGAATAAGCTGACTTGATGCTGCATCTCACCTCACACAGTGAAACATTGGTGGAAAACTCCGTCTACCTGGCTTAGTGAAAAGTATGCAGAGGAAAACTGACCTTTACAATATTCTGCATTTTAACAGCTTTATAAACCTCCCATAATTAGAGTGCCTGCAAATCAAAGACAGGGATGGAGATGAACGTTACAACCTACATACAATGCAGTATGAACAGCTTTGTTGGGATGATCCAAGGACAGAAGTGGAAAGGTTTGCAGGAAACCTTCTATATTAAAGCAGCTGATAAGAGTTTAGCTCCAGCTCGGTTGATGGGTATAAATAGAAGTTATAATGGGTATAAGTAAAAGCTACACTGTCTCTGAATTCAGGATGCAGTTACACACTGACACTACCCTATACGACACTCTTGACCTCTTTGTACCCTCAGGCCTTCTTCCCACCCCCCTAAACAGCTTGATACAAGTCTCTGTGTGGCTACCTTGTATGCTGGCTGTATGACACACAAACACAACTCAAAACACAATCTTCCATTTTTTCTCTACTCAGTGGATTTCTTGTACCCCTGCCCCCTCAGATGACTCATAAGACAGAGACATGCATGTCGCAGAAAGGTTATAGTACCTGTTCAACAGTGTGATGTGCCTCAAGACACTACTGCTGTTCTTGATGGGATTATTGATGGGTTGATACACATGGTGCATAAAGACTCCCAGCTAGAGGCACTACACAGGCCTGCAACTCTGCAGGTTACACATCCTGATCTTAGAATCAACAAAAGTGTGTTTTGATGTATGAAACAGTATTTACAAGTATGTTCTTCGTATAAAGGGCCAAAACGGGGTTATCGACTAAACCTTAGACTTTCATTACTAGAAAAGAAAGATTCAAAGGAAGGAAAGAAGAAAACAGAGCTGAGTGACCACATCCTTGTCAGTTTATTTGTTTGCGACATGGATAATCAGACCAGTCCAACTGGCTTCATTTTCAGTGCAAAACTCATTACTTTAGGCTCCTGGAAGCTCCCAGTTTAGGAAGCTGCACAAACTGAGTATCTAAACAGAAATATAATTTATTTTGCAAGGCAAGCCAGAAGTTTTCTTTTGATGCTTCACCCCCATCAAAGAAAAAAAACACCAACCAAACAAAAAACATACCAAAGTAAAGAAAAATGAAAAAGACTGTGTAAAGAGCCTACCTACAGTGTAGTGCTCATTGAATCCATCCCCAGAGATCAGTTGGAGTTTTTTAAACTGTTTGCTGCAGAATGTTATTTCATCTGCTTGAAGTCTCACATAAAACCAGAACCAGGTTAACATACAGCAATGTTAGATTCTGCCAGGGGGATTTTTAACACACGCGAAAAATTAATTAAATAGAAATATTTTAGCAAGTGGCATCTTCCAGTTCGTATACTGGAGAAACAATAACTTTTACAGATTTCGGGATCCTACAAGCTATTCAGAAGTCTGCGGGCAGA
>NW_010543552.1:19202-19459 GCF_000687285.1 Phaethon lepturus
GAGCGGCCGGCAGCGCTGAGCACCTTTCCGCAGCGCTTGTGCGCCTGAGCAGAATTCTGCCTTAAACGACTTTTTGGGAAAGTCTTCAGCCTCTGGGACTAAAGGTGCTCCGTTTGTTTCCCCGCCTCTCCGTGATCCCTAGTGCTCCACCGGGAGCTACACTTGGGACGCACAGGCACCCCCGCAAGGTGACAGCGGGGCGGGGGCGCCCCGGAACGCACCAAGGGGGGAGCAGCCCAGCCGAGCGCGCGCTGCCC
>NW_010543553.1:0-1085 GCF_000687285.1 Phaethon lepturus
AAATTAAGTAAGTTGAACATGCTGATAACATTGAATTCCAAATGCCACTGGAAACAAGAGGTGGTGTAAATTCCAAATAGCTGAATTGCAGCTTTGTGCTTGAACATGTCAGAGCATGTTTTGAAAATGTTTCCTTGTTATTAGGATATTTCAAGAATAGCAAAGGGAGTAATGGGATGATGAAAAGAACCAGATGTTATAGTAAACTGTATATTTGGGGAATGCTACTACTTAATGAAGAAACAATTTATACAAAATACTTGAATTAATTTGCAAGTCTCTGTGGTATGTGCTTTGGAAAGTCTCTCCCCCATTTGCTAGGAATGAGAATAATTATTACTGATAATGAATAAGAACAAGAATTGGATCAAATATAAAGCCATTTTATAGACAGTTTTATTCTCTGCTCTTGCTATTTTTCCTGCTTGAAGGAGCTTTGTGACATCGGAAGACAGTAAATATTTCTGGTAAATATTTAAATAAAAAGTAAATATGTAAATATTAATAGACAAGAATCAGCTCCAGGAAATCAGAACTGGTTCTCCAGCAGGCAGTTCACTGTCCCCACAAAATATGTGTGCACTCCCTGTTGGTTGTTTTGAGGGCTCACCACCTCTCTGCTATGCAGCAGCAGTGTACCACTGAATCTTGGAAAAATCAGCTAGTCCATGGTCAGACACTGTAATGGCATAATCTTTGTTTATTGGGTAGATTTCTGTGATTTACGTGTTCTGAGCATCTTTGTTACACAGCTTTCCTCTGTGTAAGTTCTTCAGTGAAAAGAATATAAGATGTCAGAGAAACAGATATTTAAAAGTAGGATAAGAAGAATTAATTTCCTTTATGTGGAGAGGATGCAGATGCTATTCTTTCTTTTTTTTCTTTTTTTTTTTTCTAAGGGATATTATCTGTGGTTACTGGGATGAATACTTTGTCTCCATATTATATCTTTTTGTGCTCAGTGGCAACATTATTTATTTCCTGACTGACTTTAAGTAGAACAAGAGAGACATTCCTAGTTTTGATTTTTCTTCCTGTACACGAATTTTATCACAACAGAATCATAGAATCTTTGGGTTGGAAGG
>NW_010543554.1:0-311 GCF_000687285.1 Phaethon lepturus
TGCAGCCCCCCTGCTACCAAAAAAACCCTTGCCATCTAAACCCAACTCATGTATGCATGCTGCTGAGGGGTAACGTGTAACCTTCCCCCCAGGAGCCCACGCAGCATCGCAGTCAGCGCAGCTTGTGCCGGGCATCGCAGAACTGTTGAGGCATGGGGAGAGCTCAGAGGGGTACGGGGGGCTGGATCTCCTGGGACATCCCTGTTGGTGCTGGTGATGGTGGCAGAGCAGCAGGCTCTCCGCAAGGAGGAGGTGTCCGGTACATCCTCAGTCCATGGGGTCGCTGGGAGCAGTGAGCGGGGGAGCAGGCT
>NW_010543554.1:384-621 GCF_000687285.1 Phaethon lepturus
CACCTCTGAGAAGATTGTCAGGGATGGAGCGAGGCAACGGGGATTTTGCCAGCTGCGCTCCGTAGCATCCGTATTTGTGAGCCAAAGTCTCGGGCCCCTTCTGGGGCCTTCGCGGCACGCGGGGGCCTTTCGCAGCAGAGCTGGTTTCATGGATGTTGGGACATGTGGACATGATATCTGGAACCCAGCACCTGTGTGTGTCTCTGTGACAGCCATGGTGTCCAGTCGTCATGGCTG
>NW_010543555.1:0-571 GCF_000687285.1 Phaethon lepturus
GGACCCCCAGCACGCGACTTGAGTGCCGCCTCGCCTCGTCCCTCAAACCAGGCTGAGTGGAACTTGCCCACGCAGGAGAAAGGAGAGAGGTGCCCTCGGGATTTTTCCTCAGGTTCACCTCTTTTAATACATTGATCTGCTCCCCGCGCTTTATAGTGACTGCTTATGGCTCTCCTTTTGAAATTTTGTCATGAATTTTGTAGCAAATAATTAAAAATGTGGACGTAGATTCCCCCCTCTCCACGTAATGGAACAGTCCACTGGGTTCCTCCGCGCCGGCGTTCAACTTTTAACCCCTTTTCTGCCAAATCCCAACCTCCCGCTGCAGGAAGTTGTTTCTTTGACTCTTGGATCCTGCCTCAAGCTGTGCCACATATAAACACCACAGACAGGTCACTGTCTCATACAGACAGTGTGAGATAGGGGAAACGACTACCTACTCTCAAGACGGACTTAAATGACATCACGTAAAGTCATCCAATATGTTTTCTTTCTTTCTTTCTAAGTGGTGTGGAAATATTTGACAATGCTTAAATACTGATTGGGGAGGATTACAGAATCATAGAGTAGT
>NW_010543556.1:0-9182 GCF_000687285.1 Phaethon lepturus
GCTGCGGCCGCTTCGCTTCTGCCCCCCCGCGCCAGCAGAGCGGGGCACACGCTGCTGTCTCTCTCGCTGAACGCCAGCCGCCGTTCAGGCCCTGCAGCAGCACCTCGCCCCTGTGACAAGGGTGCAAGCAGAGCCGTGTCCGGGCGTTGGGTGCTGCTGAGCTGATCCCGCGCCCTCCACCAGGGCAGGGATGCTGTGGCAGGCCGTGTCTCCCAGCAAAGACGGGTAAAAAGCTTTCTCCGTGGTGCAGGTCGGCCAGCAGTTGGATTCCCATAATTAGAGGACGTCTACAGTGCTTTGTGCTTGGGACTGCTGCCCAAAGGACCCTTGTTCCTGCAGGAGGATGGCTGCAAAGAAAAAGGAAGTGGTCCTGCAGGTCAGTAGGAGCCAGGCTTTTAAAACATCTTTTAAACTGGTAGTAAGCGCAAAGGATGAAGCTCAGCCTTGGGGCATCTCAGATTCAGCTGACAAAGTCCTACTGTGAGGTCCTTGTGGTAGAGAAGCTGTCCTTGAAGGTAGGGAGCATGGGAAAACACGGCAAGTCAAATCTGCCCCCCGGAGTCAGCACTATGGGGTGCAGAGGGAGGTTGCTGTGGGGCTGCAGGTTGCGTTTCAGAGCTGTTAGGAGCTGGCACAGGTTTGGCTGCTTTCATAGATCGAAATGCAGCTGTGTCTCATGGGACAGTTGTTCAGAGGACATTTAGAAGTAGGGAACTGGAGAAGGGGGGTTTCTCCTGAATGGCAAATGTCGCTGAACGCTTCTGACCGGTTCATGTATTTAGAAAGATTGCTGTAAAGGTGGAGAAGTTAGAAGGTACAAGAAAAATTCAAAAGCTGAAAAACCTGTTTCACAGTGATGCATAGAGGAATTTTTCCATTTACACTGCACAGGTGACCTAATGATGATTTATAACTACCTGCATAGGGGAGAAAGGGTCTCTGAGAGCAGTTTAGTATGCAAAAACATGGAAAAGCCCAAAGCAGGTTATGAAGGTCTCCTTCAAATTTTGAAACAAGTTCAGTCTTCACAAGAGAGAAATACTGAAGGAGGCTATGGGCTCTATGACCTTGTTGATTCGCTCTTAAAATTGGAAAGCACGGAGTGAAAATGTGAACGTTTGTGTAAGAGCAAGAGGATCACTTATTAAGGTAAAAGTGGTTTCTACTGCTGGTTGTCCAACTGTTCCTGTGCGATGGGGAAAATTACATCAACCAGACTTTGCACCTTTGGCAACTAAGGGAAAGCTGGGTCTAGGTCTGCAAAAATGTGATTGCTCACATCTGCAGATAAAAGCTGAACCTCATGTAGGACATGATGTGACGTCCTAGAAAAGTTCTGGTTGTATTAGAGAAAAGCCAAGTCCTAGCAGCCTCAGGGCATCCAAATTAGCAAAGCACTTTCTGAGCCCATCAGTTGAACTCCCAGCTGAACTCATTATCACAAATTATTATCATAAATCATATGAACTCATTGATATTCTGCAAAACACTCTGAGGGTGGTCCTAGCACTAATGATAGCTGGAATAATGAAATTTCTTAATTCTGCAGGTATTCTCTGAAAAAATTAGGCTTGGGGTCATGTGCTAAACAGGAGAACAGACGGAGGTGTATGAACAGCTCCCCACTGTCTGAGGGAAGTGGGGTCCCGGAGAAACGGTGCTATATGACCTCCAGTGACGTCTCTGAAAACCTGGAAGAGGCCATTTAATTTGCATGGGAGTTTCCACTCTTGGAATTCCTGACTTTGCAATTTTAGCTGTTCTTTAATGCACGTTGGTGGTGTTATTGTAAAATAGCTGGCCTTATTGCAACTCGCTGTCTTCCAGTGTAGACCAAATGTAGTTAGGATTAATGATACCAGCTGAGAAAGCTCTTAGGAATCTTCATTGTTCAGGATGAACAAAAACAGATCTTGCATTTCTCAAGAAGGCTTTTTCTTTTTAACTTGCTGTGTTTTTCTAAGTACTGAGGGGCAAGTCCTTTAAGATGGGGAAGATGCTAAAGGTTTTTTTTCTTTCTAATAACAGTATTGGACGTGTGGGATAATATAGTATGTGGCACAATGTATGGAATTGTCTAGGGCATCCTTGACCAGGTAAATCCCTGAGCAACCTGATCTAACCTGACCTTTGAGCAGGGGATTAGACTAAGGGCTCCACAGATCCCTTCCAACCGAGATCTTTCTATGCTCTTTGTTGTTCATTATGTTTTGGAAGTCTTTAGATAGCAGCCAGTAATTTAGGTAAGGACATGCTGGGCTCAGACTACCCTCTAGTGCCCAGGCATCATGAAAGCTGTGTATTTACTGCTTTATTTTATCAAGACTGAAACGTCTTAACAAAGTAGTATAGCTTGCATGCAGGCAAGGTGAGCAACTGCTGGTGGAGAATCATCTGGCTTACAAAATGTGATGAGGTCTGGGTCTGAAATAGGTGTGAGGAAAGGAGGATGTGTGCCGGAGATGACCCTGTTGAAGCAGCACTCTGAATGCTGCAGGTCAGCCCTGACCACCACCTCGCTGCTGCTTTTGAGCACTGTGCCGGCTCTGATGGGAGGTGAGAGCTGGGACCTAGTGGGTGTCAATGTGTGTGTGTGGTTCTCCTCCAAGTCCGTGCTGCTTGTGCTGTGATCCAGGCAGCCTGCAGAGAACCAGTCCAGTCGGTTATCTGCTGGTGGCTCTTAACTGTTTTAGCTGCTAGCCTGTGTTAAAGCATCATTATATATCAGAATTCCATTTAAGTGAAAGCCAAGTAGCTCTTTGTGTTTCTTCTATAGCAGGAGTGCTGCAGTAGGGAGCTTGGGGTCCCTCATCCCCACTGCCTGCTGCTCTTCCTGGTACCCGCACACCCGCAGGGCTGTATGGGAAGCCAAGGCATGGGAGGGACATCCGGAGCCCTTCCCTGCTCTCTCAAATCTTGATGCATGGCCCCACAAAGAGTCCTGTTGCCATAAAAGCAGAAGAGTGGCGGGAGGGTGGTCAGGCATTGGAACAGGCTGCCCAGGGAGGTGGTGGAGTCGCCATCTCTGGAAGTGTTCAAAAAAGGTGTGGATGTGGCGCTTCAAGATCTGCCTTTCCTTGGTTCTCGACGGTTGGAGTTGATGATCTTAGAGGTCTTTTCCAACCTTAATGATTGTATGGTTCTGTGAACATGAGTCTCTAATCCACTAAGATTTTCTACAGAGTTAGCTGCTTTGCTGATGGGTCTCTCAGAGCTGGTGTCAGGTGGTAGCAAGAGCATGTGGGAAGGAGGGAAGGAATGTGAGTTCGGGAGTGAGGATAGCTGACTTCAGCTGGGGTTTTTTTAAGAGGTTTTCCACCCGTGTTCTGGCACAGCTTGACCCTGCCCAGTTGGTCAGAGGTGAGAGGATCACAGTCAAAAGAGTTTCCCGAGTGCTCAGGTAATACCTCTTCAGGCAGATGTTCCCATCTTAAGTGCAAGCATGAGGTGCTTTGTCAGTATGTTTGCAGCAACCAGGCAGTACCTGATGAGTTACTGTTGCTTTTACCGTGTTTTCAAATTTTCACACAGATTAACATCAATAGCCAGGAGCTTTGGGAAGAAATGCTGTGTCTCAAAGGACTCATTGGTAAGGGTTTGGTCAACATACTCAATTGCTTTTGTTCTGTGCTAAAAGGACTGTTCTGTACTGTTACGAATCAGTTAAGGATGATAAGGATGTTCAGTCAATTCCTCCATTCCTTGAGCCCTGAATGGAAGAAAGAAATATGCTAACAGAGGTGAGACTAGCTGGTGGTTGTAATTGTCTTCATTTATGCGGGATAATGATCATGCAATCAAAGCAGTCCTGGTGCAGGAGCTTCCAAAGTCTCCAGTCCAGCCACCCGCTTGGAGCAGGACTATCCCCAGTGCAAGGAACCGCCCTGGTTCCCAAGGGTGGAGGTTCGAGGGCTATTAGTAAGCCTCATGTGCTCTACCTCTGTGCAGCAGTTTTCCTTAGAAAATCTGGTATCTCCAAGGTCACAGCCATGAGTCTCAGCAGGAGTCCCGCCACGCTCCAGACAGAACTATGGGAGCAACAGCCACAAGTTGCAGCTTGGGAAGTTCTGGTCGGACGTGAGGCAAATCTCCTTCCCCATGGTGGTGTTGCAGAGGTCACCAGAGGAGGAGACCTCAATCCTCAGAGGTTTTCAAGATTCCTCATAGTGCACTAGCCCCGCTTGGCAGTCCCCTTCCAAGTGGTTATGCTGCGAAGTGGAAAAGTGCACAAACCAACCTGCTGGTCTGTGTCTAAACTGACCCATTTTGACCTCATTCTTACTAATTTTCCTGCTTGCAGTTGTTGATGTGTTTCAAGCCTGGTGTGGTCCATGCAAAACAGTGGTGGATCTTTTCCGAAAAATAAGGAATGAAGTTGGCAGTGATCTCCTACATTTTGCTGTGGTAAGATCTAATTTGGCACTGCTTAAAATATCCAGTCCCCTGAAATTAGCAGGTAGCTAAAGGCTGAAGTCAGTTATCTTTCCAATATTCAGTCAAAACTGTAACAGTCCAGGAGTTCCAGCTTGGGTGAGTGAGCCTGCCAAATACAGACGCTTGGTTACATCCATAAGAACTCGTATCATTAAGAATTTTCAGGCTTCAGCTGTTCTGTACTTTTCAGATTTCTGCTTGAGCAGGTATGCTAGACAGAATCATTAACATACGTGTCCCTCTGATGTACAGGGAGAGTCTGAAGGAGCTGGGTTTGTTCACCCTGGAGAAGACTAAGGGACAGATGTCTAGTAGGGGATTAATAGAGAAGGCAGAGATAGACATTTCTCAGTGGTACACAGGAAAGAACCACAGATGGTGGGATCACGCTGCAGCAGGGAAAAATACAAGTAGATAGAAGGAAAAAGTATTCAGCATAGGAGTGGTTGGACACTGGGACAAGTTCCCAGAGAGGCTGTGGAGCACTGATTCTTTGAGATGCTCAAAATGAACACAGCCTTGAGCAACCTCCTGTAACCTTGCGACTAGCCGTGCTTTGTCAGGGTCCTGGACTAGAGCCCTTCAGAAGTCCCTCCTCCCTCAGTCATGCTGTGATTCTGTGTTTAAATGCTGTTCCTGGTTGAAGGCCAGCTCTCGATCTCCGAGAGCGCCGTGGGCAGCCGCCGCCACAGCTCCTCCTGTCGCTTCTCTCGCTCCTTTAGACAAGAGGCCCTGATTTCCATTTTTCCAGGCTTTTTCTCGGGGATTCACTCAGGCAAGCTGCTGTTCCAACTCCTGCGGGTGGGATCTGCCCGCTGCTCAGGTCGCTGGAACCTGAGCTTGGTTATGGCCCTGGCTCCCACCAGTGTCGTTTTGTCCCGTAAGAGCGGGACCCAGCGCTGTTTTGCTCTACGTGGTGGACGAGTGCCAGGCAGCTGAGGCTGAGTCCAGGCAAGCTGCATGTGTGTTCCTCTGAAGCAGAAATGCTCTCCTAGAAACACCTGTTTTATTGTACATTCCTCTCAGGCTGAAGTTGATTCCATTGATGCTCTGGAAAAATACAGAGGAAAATGTGAGCCCGTCTTCCTGTTTTATGCAGTGAGTGAAAACATTTTTACAGTAGTTGCATAGCAATAAACGTGACTTGCCGGTGGGAACAACTGTCCTTTTTGAGGGATACTCTTTTTCTTTCATGTGTGACAGGACAGTTTTATTTGCTCTGTATCTGCCGGTATCTACTGGTGATCAGGTGCTGCATGGATAAGAATAGACAGCCAGAGTTTAGATTTAAATACCTTCTGCTTTACCAGCAAGAAACAGAATAAAACCAGAATAATACAATTTTGTTATATTAAAAGAAAGAAAAAAAACAAAAGAAAAAATGAGAGATTAAGGTATGAATGAGGTAGAATGTTTTAAATTGTGCAGGTGGATGCAAGGCAGACATTGCACAAAGTTACAGGACTCTCTAGCTAGATGTCGAGTTTTTTTTTTTTTCCCCTTCTTTTTTTTTTCTTTTTTTTTTTTTAACTGAGGGAAGGGCTGTGATGAATGGCTATGTTTCATGGCCCTTACCCCACCTCAGGCATGAAAATCCCTGTGACACATGCCTGTGTCCACAGGGTTTTGTGGCTGGCTGAGTCCCCATGAGCAGTGTTCACGCCACGTTAGCACGTGGGCATGTGTGTTGCCCTGTGGGGTCTTCAACTTCAGCCTCCTGCTACTGCAGCAGCTTACTCAAAGAAAAAAAGACCTCAAGACAAGGAAGGTTGTTTTGAAGTTTCCCTCTTGTTCTGGAGCAGAGCAGTTCTGTTGGGGAGGAGGGCCTGGTCTCTTCTCCCAAGTAACCAGCGATCGAACGAGAGGAAATGGCTTCAAGTTGCTCCAGGGGAGGTTTAGATTGGATATTAGGAAAAATTTCTTTACTGGAATTTTACTGAAAGAGTGGCCAGGCATCAGAACAGGCTGCCTGGGGAGCTGGTGGAGTCACCATCACTGGAGGTGTTCAAAAAACATGTAGATGTGGCACCTCAGGACATGGTTTACTGGGCATGGTGGTGTTGGGTTGATGGTTGGGCTTGATGATCTTGAAGGTCTTTTCCAACCTTAATGATTCTGTGATTCTATACTATCATACGTGATGTGGTGCTGTGGTGGTTTCCCGCGCCCAGAGGTCACCACTTGAGCACTTACCAACTGACGTGCTTCTCACACCTTTCAGGGAGGAGACTTAGTAGCTGTCGTAAGAGGAGCAAACGCACCATTGCTGCAGAAGAGCATCCTGGAGCAGCTGGCAGTGGAAAGGAAGGTTTTAGAACATGGAGGAGAGCGTGTGGTGGTAATTGGTCACTAAACCCTTAAACACTTGTGGATGTGCATGCAGGAGGAAAGGTTCAGCTCACCAGTGCCAGTATAGCTCTAAAGCAGAGTTACTTCCTCACATAAATCCTGTCCTTTTGTTTGGACTGGCTCTGAAATCTGGTTAGCATGCTGCTTGAGTGTCCACAAGCCTGTGGAGCCTGCCTAGATGGAGGAAGCTGGAAAGGGTGATTGTGTTTTTCAAAACTCTGTCCTCTTGATGAGAGGAAAAGCAGTATGTATCATGCAGCTCTGCAGGATGAAAGAGAAACTCTGCTGTGACTTCTCTTGATGTTCACCTATCCTAAGCATTTATTTTATTCCTTAAAGCTGCCTTCCTAATCGTTTTCTAATTGCAGGATCTCTAGCAGGTGGCATTTCTCAGGCTGTGGTGGGGGACCGTTCATTGCAATCTCAATCATTTTTGTTTCTTGGTGTGACTGATTCTGTGGATTTCTGCCTGGAGCCTCTTCTGGAGCTCTGCTCATCTTCTTCGCTCATCTACAGCTCCAGGGACCTGCTGCTTATACTCTGGATATTACTGGGTGATCAGTCTGCCTTTCAGCAGCCATATAGTGCAGCAGTTGTGCAGTCCATAGTGCCTGCTGTAAAGCCCGGGGCTATTGCACGGCAGATGTTGTCCTCCCTCCAGCAGTGAGCTCTGGTGTCCAAGCCGGAGCAAACTGCGGCAGCCTGCTGCTGGCAGGACGCTGTTGGGAACAGCGTTACCAGAAAAAGTGAAAACGGTGCTGCCCTTCGTTTGTTCTGAACTCACTATGCAATGGCATCAGTTAATGCCTCCCTAGTTCTCAGATACCGAAGTGGCTCATTCCCTAGTCACCATCTCCATGCCACCAATGACTTCTGGACCGCTATTAAATCTTCCGTCAGCCTGGAGACCTTTGTTGTCTTAAGCGTCACGACTCTGTTGTGGTTCCAGTTTCCTAGCCTGGGCACTGCTGGTGCAGGGTGTATCCTTAGAGCCTCCGGGCAGTTCTCAGAGCTGAAACCAGAGACAGCGCCAGGCCCCCGGCTTGTCTGCTGAGCCACTGCCGTAGCGCCCGTCATCTTGTGTGTGGTCTCCTGAATGGGACTCCCGAAAGAATGGCGTCTCTGAGGAACAAAAATGACTTTCCTGTCTGTAACCTGCTAGTCTCAAGGCATCTTCAAAGCACAGATGATGGTGTGTTGGTAACGGCAGGCTCCCTCCACTGAGCAGCTTGCTCTGGTGACGTTGGCTGGCCCGTTTCTCTAAATGCTTTTCCCCCAGCTTTTGCTAGTCAACTGTTTCAGAGCTCAGAAGGTGTCCTTGGACAGGTAGATCCTCTGCTGTCACTGCTGAGCTGAGCCTGGCCCTGAAGACAGCAGGAGGACTGGTTCCTGCTCAGGTGGAGGTGGAAAATGGGGACCTGCCTGGCAGGTGCTTGCCTCGAGGGTAAGAGGACACTCGGGATATTCCGTGTTCATCCGCATGTTTTTGCTGCTAGGTACAAGACAGAGCCTTCTCCAAAGAGGAGGGAAACATGTCTGCTCTTCAGGAAGAACAACGGGAAGGCCAAATAGGTAAGGCAGGCACAGCTGCAGGATGTTCTTTGTCCGCTTTGTGCCTTTGCTGAAGCTGGAACCCTAAATGACAATTCACCTGCTGCCGTGCCTCCCAATGGGCACAACGTGGGCTCTTCCCCCAACCTCTGACCGATCGGTACACTGGATGGCGTCACCCCGCGATGGTGTATGTATATCTCTCACAGGTAAGAGATCAAGGTAGCTTGGGTCCCTGACATCATTAAACTGTAAGTATCTATCCTTCCAATGTGTGTTTTATTTTACATTTCACAGCAGTGACCCCTCCCCTTGCCTCTTCGCTTGGTGAGGGCTCTTGGAAATCCCACATGGCTTGTTTCCGTCTTGAATAACCAAAATGCTGAACTAGCTGCAAATGCTGCTCAGCTTTTCCGGGTGGTTTTTTGAATGAAAACAGAAATGCTCGGGCACCAAATCTTGTTACAGCAGCTCTTGCCTTGTCTAAAATTAGCCACATATTCCCAAAGGCTTTTGTCTCTCACCTAATTTCTAATCTACAGTGACACTTTTTCTTGGTTTTGCTGGGACGCAGCTGCAGACTGGTGCTGTGCAGACCCAATCCCGGGCCCCAAAATGCTGGGAACTGTAGCAAAACCCACTTGGCTTTAGCTAAGGCACCGAGCGTCCGGAAGGGGTGCGGTGCACGTTGATCTCTGTCTCTCCTGTCTTGACCTATTACTAATTTTTTTCCCTTTTCCTTTCCTCGGAGGTTAACGCACCCATCGGTCCCGGGCCCGGTTTCCCAGCCGTCGTCGTGGAGCAGATGCGGGATTTCCCATTAAATTAAAGTATTTTGTGCGGCAGCA
>NW_010543557.1:0-1093 GCF_000687285.1 Phaethon lepturus
AAAGCCCGGAATGATGAGCCCCGACGGCGGATGTGTAGGAAGAGGGTTATGCGAGAAATGGGGTACTGCCTGTGCCGAAAGGGAGGGTTTACCCCGCCTTGGTATTTGCCTGGAGGGCAAACAGGGGCCAGATACAAGAGCCTGAGATACTCCCCTTCGTTGTTCTGACGAAGTCAGAGACAAACGAGCACAACCCTGCTGGTACCGCAGCCAGAGGCAGGAGCACCAGCGCTCCAGGTGCCCTCTCCTCCCTGCCACGCACGTACCGGAGTAGGAAAGTTGTTCTTGGCAGAGATTCATTGGGCATCTCTGCCTGCGAAGGTCTTCATTGCAGAAGAGGCGAGAGAGCTCCAGGGAGCCTTAAAGTCATTCAAGATTCTGGTAAACAGCAAACTTTTGCAACATGCGATTTAGCAGCACCTCAGAGAACTTAAAGCAACTCTATTTCTAAATATTTGCTCCACCAAGCTCAGTGAAGCTGCTACAGTATTTGCATCCGCTGAGAACAGGGCTGAGGTGGATCCAACCCGGGCTGACACAATGCTGCATATGTATCCCGACCTGGCTGTGATTTTTGCCAGTGCGGCTTCAGTCACAGGCAGCAATGGAAGAATACCTGTCAGTGCGTTTTATTGACACAGGTGTCTTACACATTTTTATCTCCGCTGCAGGAGACAGCACTGGCTCAGGCTCTCAGCTGCACACCAACTACAGCTGGTCAGCAGAGCAGAGAAAACCCTACCTGTTAGAAAAAGCCAATATTGCAAGTCCTGCAGTCAGCACATGGTGTTTAGGGGGTCTATGTAAACGTCCAAAATCCAGTCCTTTTTCATGAAGCCTTTGCCTGAGCAGCTTGGAAAGGCAGCACGATAGAGATAGTCTGGTACTGTTACAGAAAAGAAACCACGCGACCAAACGATTTCCAGGACAGCAAGATCTCGAAGACAACCTTGGGTAGATAAATAAATATGTAAAATATTGCCCCAGTAGCTGAACTTGAGACTCTCAGAAAACCACCATTTTCTCAGCCTCCCTTGCTCCCCGTTCCCCTTGCACGGGCACTCGGCCCCTCCGGCCGCAGGCGGCTCTGCCC
>NW_010543558.1:0-8328 GCF_000687285.1 Phaethon lepturus
CTGCACATACTGAATTCAGTGTTACAGGCCAGTCCTGCTCCCAGGGCAAGTCCCTTCTGAGGAGCACTAGGATGGCATAATTCCACATCGCCTTCCATAGAAGATGGAGCATTTCTGACCCATGCAGGAGAGCACCCGAGAGCTTTAACCCAGGAGGTCTAGTGTGTCTTGTTTTTTTTTCCTCTAGCTATGGTGCACATTTCATGACAAGCTTCTGGTGAAGGGAGCTTGCCAGAAGACTCTTGCCGACCTGAAACTGGATTATCTGGATCTCTACCTCATGCACTGGCCTTTTGGTTTGAAGGTAAAGTAATGGCAACGCCCTGGGTTGGCTGGTGAGGGGTCTGGAGAACAAGTCTTATGAGGAGCAGCTGAGGGAACTGGGGTTGTTCAGTCTGGAGAAGAGGAGGCTGAGGGGAGACATTATCGCTCTCTACAACTACCTGAAAGGGGGTTGTGGTGAGGTGGGTGTTGGTCTCTTCTCCCAAGTAACTAGTGATAGAACGAGAGGAAATGGCCTCAAGTTGTGCCAGGGGAAGTTTCAGTTGGATATTAAGAAAAAGCTCTTTACTGAAAGAGTGGTCAAGCATTGGAACAGGCTGCCTGGGGAAGTGGTGGTGTCACCGTCACTGGAAGTGTTCAAAAAAAGTGTACATGTGGCTTTTCGGGGCATGGTTTAGTGGGCATGGTGGTGTTGGGTTGACAGTTGGACTTGATCTTAGAGGTCTTTTCCAACCTTAATGATTCTATGATTGGATTTGTTTCTTGTAACTGGCTTTTGGGGAGCTTTTTTTGTTGGGCTTTACAGCCCAACAGTTGCTCTGGCTGAGAGAGACCGTCCTGTCTGTTGCATGTACCAGCACTGTTTTGGTGTTCAGCTTTTACTCAGATTCCTACCTCCGAGACTGCTGCTCACATACCCCTTTGATCCTGCGAATGATGGTCTGAAAACCAGGGGCAGGTCTCCCAGCTGCAAGCATAAGATAGGCTGTTCTCCCTTTCTCTTACAAATCACTGTATGCTGATCTGAATTACCCACTTCAGGAAGGAGGACTGCACTTTGCTGCCTGTCAGACACTTTCATCTGTGTTACAGAATCGCAGACCAAAAAAATATTTCTGTTTTCCATTTCTCTCTCTAATCACCAAGTCCTTAATACAGTCTGGGTTGAGATGACCTTGCCTGTAGGGTTCTTAGTGTTTTTCCACTGAGACAGGAATTGAAAAGGTGAAACTTCTTGGTGGCCTAAACTTTTTCACAGATTAGGGAAGGAGCTAATGTCTTGGCTTGACTATTTCTAGTCTTGGCCTTCCATTCCTACTACAGTCTGGTCAGCCTCCATCCTACCTGTTGCTTTTGAGACAGTCACCTTTATTTCATACTCTTATTTTAGCTTTATGTTAAGAAAGCCATGAAAATGAAACTGTCTCATGGCAACAGTAGCAAACAGCCATTAAACACAGTTCAGTCTTGGTGTCTTTTCATAACTTGTACACAAAGGCTCTTCTAATTTTCCTAATGTTAGCAGCTTTATACTGAGCTTTATTGTGGAAGACCTGTCACTGCACGTAATACAGCTTTTCAGCAGATCTGGTGTTGTATAGACCAAAGCTGTCCCCAGTACCTAACTAGGTCCCCTGATGCCCTTGTGGAAAAAGAACAAAACAGTTCTTCCTAAGTGAGCACAAAAGAATAATACATTAAGTAAACATGTATGAGACTGGAGGCTATAGTTTTGAGTGGTTTGTTTCCCTGTAGGTGTTTGGGTTAGTCATCACTTCAAGGGGTCTAGCAGAAAAACCTGTCTTTATGGGAATGGTCACCACTAGCAAAAATGCCTTCAGTTCCTCTTGCTCTTTAGGAAGGAATGACTGTATGTAGACCAGAATTAGTGTTCTTGCCTGCACTAGAAATTTAAGCTATCATGGTATTAAGCAAACATCTCAAGAAATTCTCAAGCATTTTCTCTGTTTCTGACAGGCAGGAGAGGAGCTGTTTCCCACAGATGACAAAGGCATGTCAATACCCAGCAACACAGATATTCTACATACATGGGAGGTAAGTTCAGCCACAGTGGGAGAATCATGTCTTCTGTCCTCAGCAGTGGTGTTAGCTTCAGCAGTCACAGAATGGCTCATGCATGTATGCAGAATTAGTTGGGAAGAATTCCCAAAAATACGTGGTAGCTTTTAAAAACATGTATGCTTAGTCAAGCTGTTACTCCTATTCACGGTGGATTAACATCTCAAGTCACTGAGCTGCACAGTCACTTTCAGTGGAGCTGCAAACCAGACTGAGGTTAGAAAAAGTTACTTAGTTGACTGTACAGTTCCTCTTCACTGCAGTTCTTAGAACTGCTCAAACAGATTTTGCAGGAATAGACACTTAAGTTGTGATCCTGCCATCCTCCTAGGGCATAGCCCTCCAGTGCTGTGACAATAGTAGAGTTAGTCATCTTTTCCTTGTGTAACTCTGTGAATTTCACAGTCTTAACAATGATCTTGGGCTTTGGTGTGATACAAGACATGGCACAGATACTACCAGTACCCACTTTTTGCCTTGAGAATCAAAAATCTGGCAAGTCCAAACAGTTATTTTGTGCTTTCCATGAAGGGAAACAAGCCACATCAAGACAGGCCCTGACTACATTCTTCCCGTACACCAGATGCTGACTTTGCTCCTCTTTCTGTTAGGCCATGGAAGAGCTGGTGGATGCTGGTCTGGTAAAAGCCATTGGAATCTCCAACTTCAACCGTGAGCAGACTGAAAGAATCCTGAACAAGCCAGGGCTAAAGCACAAGCCTGCAAATAACCAGGTAAGCTGTTAAGTGACTGCAGGTGAATAGTTTCCAGAGATTATAAAGATCTGATTACAGCTGAATGAGGAGATGGAACAAGTGAGAACAATGTAGACACAGAATGTATTCTAAATCCCACTCTGTGGCTGTATCTTGGTACAAAAAGGACCAGAGTATTTCCTTTTGTCTCACCTTGTTGAACCACTGCTTACAAGTTCTGGAGTATTTCTCTGTGAAGCATTCTCTCTGGAGGAATAAAGAATCCAGACACAAGATATCACTCTGACTGTAATCAATGCCTTTTATAAAGCCTCTCCAAAAAACTCATAAGAATTCAATATAAAAGTTGGTGCCCTATAGAATTATAGTCTTGTAATGTCACACAGACCACATGCAGAGTAGGATTATGGCAGCCTGTAATTAGAAAATAAAGATTCAGGAAAAATCTCTGGAGCTTGGGAACACTATAGTAGTTCTACAGAGTCTCTACTCATGTGTTGGCAGATCGAGTGTCATCCATACCTTTCCCAGGAAAAGCTTATCAACTATTGCCAATCCAAAGGGATCACTGTGACAGCATATTGTCCCCTTGGGCGCCCTGACAGGTAATTTCCAAGTGGGTTAGTGTGGTTTGTGTGAAGCATTCAGACTAATTGAATGAGTAATGGTGCAGGTGTGTGTGCACACTTACACTTTTATATATACACTCATACTAGGTAGAATCTTTCTGCAGAGATTTTTTTTGCCATTTCTTCCTTTTTATCTCTGTGCAGAGCTAAGCCAGAGGAGCCTTCCCTTCTGGATGACCCCAAGATCAAAGAGATTGCAGCCAAGCACAACAAAACCCCAGCACAGGTAGGTAGGTGCAGTACAGTAGATACTTATTCCTGTAACACAGACATTAAGGAAACTATGCCTGATGAGAGAGTACAGCCTCTATCAGTGTTCCCTCTGAACTGCGGTGCTCTTTTTGTGGTGTTAAGTAGCAATGCAGGTTGTTTATTATGTGACCTGCAATATATACTTGAAGCTGTTTGGCCCTCAGCCAGGAAAAGATTCTTGACCCATCTTCAGATACTGCTTCCCCTCTCAAGTCCTCCTGCAGAGAATGAAAGCCTTGTATAGACTGCTGAAAGTGCAGGTGGGAAGAAAAGGAATTGACCATCCCAAAACTGAATCAGAAAGGAGGTCTTCTGTGTGAGGCCCCATCCCTTCCCTCTTTGCTCTTCAGGAAGCGCTACCTGGGCTACAGGGACAGAAATTACTTGAAATGCAGCTCTGCCAGAGTGGGTGTAGCTTAGGGAAAACACTGTTGGAACAGGCTCTGCTTCCTCCAGAGCAGGAGCCATCCTCTCTCTGATTCTGTGGTCTGTTCCTGCAGGTTCTCCTTCGCTTCCAGATCCAGAGAAACGTGATTGCGATTCCCAAGTCTGTCACGCCGCAGCGCATTGTGGAGAACTTCAAGGTGAGTGAGTACGAGTGACCTGGGTAGTGCCCTTCAGGGATGGCGTGCCTTGCTGCCTCAGGCAAGAGGACTGGGCTCTTCCTCTCTGTCTGGAAGTTATGGTTACAATGAAAACTACAGCTGTAGAACAGATAGACAGGGCTCTTGGAAATGGTGTGCTGATAACTTTATCAGTCACCTTACATAGTGTCTTCTGTGACTTGTGGATGAAGTGGCTGGGAGGGCTTGTTTGGAGCCCAAGTGCAGTAACGTTCCTCTAAATACAGAGTAACCAATGTTAAGGGAAGAGCCCTGGTGTCAGTAAACCACGTTGCTCCTCTGACTGTTAAGTAATGGGTTTTTTCTTGATGTTGGACATCAAGATTTCAGAAGTAAGATAGCTGGATTTATTGAAATATGAAAGTCTTTCAGGTGTTTCTCTGGAATTAGGAAGAAATGTGTCTTCCACAAATAGAGGCATTCTACAACACCAAAGTGCTCACCAAACAGCTTGGAACAGCTGGTCCATGTAACTGCAACTGGCAATCTTTTTTGTTTTTCTTCCCTCTTGCCAGTAGGGTCTTGAAAATCCAAAGAGACTGTTCCTTTCCCTGTCTCATGAAGCCATCATGTCTAACCAGCACCCTTTTTGATGTGAACTTGTTCTTTAATCTTGTGAATCTTGCTTCTGATTTGATTTGTTCAAAGAGATGATTTCCAGCTGTTTCTCTTTTTAGGTGTTCGATTTTGATTTGACTAAAGAGGAGATGGCAACCCTTCTCGGCTTAAACAGAAACTGGAGGATCTGTGAAATGATCATGTAAGTGACAGCTTGTTTCTTTCAAACTCTTACCTTTTCAATAATCTTTATTCTGATCTCTCAGGTACTAGTCTAGCTGTTTAAATTGGGTATATTTTGAAATCTGAAATAACTTGGGGTTGCTAACTAAAATGCTTGAGAAGTTAAGTAACAAGTGCTTAATTAGCATCTTAGTGGAGTTGTTTTCACTTCATTGACTAAAGGATGCGTACAAGTCATAGTACACACTCGTTGTGAATCCTTTCTCCAGGAAACTTTGTGTGCCTGGAATTCCAAAAGGAGGGTTCTAGTTGGCTATGTCCATATTGGAGAAATGATCATTAGGCAGTTTTATAATGGTAATTTTTTTCTGTGAGTTGTAAGTTTAAACTGATGTCAGTTCTTACATAGGCAGTTGGGGGAGGGAATGACCATCTGAAGTGCAATATGAAGAAAAACTGCTTGCAAATGTGTGCCTTGGAAGCCTATAGCCAGACAGGAAGCCTTGGCTGAAAGGCCACAGAAACTATTGTTCTTTCTGTAAGCACTGTGAACTTTAACTCTTTTATCTAGAAAATAACTTGGTCCCACCACTACTCAGTGCCTGAATGATCGGGAAATACTTGATCTTGTTGGTCATGTGTGCGATTTCTACACAAGAAGTCTCTTAAATTCATCTGCAGCTACACAATTCAGAGCCTCCCTTGAAGGCTCCTCTGTACAGCCAGTGTAGTTCTATATAGCATTTATTTCAGCTTTGAAAGTAATCATTCCTGTTTCATTTCCTTCAGGTGCAAAAATCACAAGGAGTACCCTTTCAATGCAGAATACTGAAGATAGTTTTATCCTGCCCTCCTGCAGGCCTCTGGGGTCTTAATGAGCTTCTACTGTTGCCTAGAGCTGTCAGCTATGTAGCTTGCACACTGTCTCTCTCCTGCCAGCAAAGGCATAGCATATGTGTACTGTGACTTTGGGTTTTTCTTCTTTGGTGGAAGGAAATAGTAAGATTGTTCTAATGAACAAAATATGGGCTATAATAATTCTTTACTCATTAGATGAGTGCCTCTGCATGGCTGAAATAGCAAAGCAGAAAACACAGAGAAATGAACTAGCAATTGATTTTTGTCTGTCTTGCATTGACACTACTTAAGGCTGCAGGGTAAGGGTATGTGAACACAGAAGAAAGATCGACCCTGAAAGAATGAACTACATAATCACTGCCTGAAGATGAGAGACAACAATTAACTTCACTTCTAGAGCACAGCCCAAAGCTTTCTTGGAGAGAAGACTAAATAGGAGAAATGTCCAGACCTACAGATGCATACCAGCTCATACTGGGCCTTATTTCAGTCACGTGCTCTTACAGGCTAGAACTGGACAGAGATTAGTGTTCAATTTTATTCCTATCTAAAATAAAAAATATTTAGATTACTGATGGTTTGGAAGTTGTAGTCTAATCTGAAAAAATTACAAACAAAGCCACTTGCATCAACAATGTCATTGGAAACCATCATCCATATTCAATTTTAAATGATGTCGGAGGATCAAGATCTTGTCTTGATCAAAAGTTGAATAACTTGGTATAGTAAGTTTTGGCTGACAGAGCAGCACTGACAGAACAGTGGAGTATGACAAGCCTTACTATGGACTGTGGATCACAAGCAACAGGACACCAACACCTGAAACTGGAAGGCTGTACAGTGGTATCACTGTGGATTGATTTGGTTGATAATGGTAACTGGGACAGGTCTGTTAACTGTAACTATATGTATGAGTAAAGCTTTCCCCTGACAAGGCCTGCCCCTTGTGGTGGAGGATGCAGGCCAGCCTTATTGGGCAGTGCTAGGATAAGTAGGAGGTGTTTCAACAGCATGGCACTTCAGGGGTCCATAAATGCAATGTGCCTTGGGCTGGTGGGCACAGGGCATCTGCTGCTGCATTCTGATCTATAGCATCCACATTAGATCAAGCTGTAGTGTCTGGCAAAAGCATATGAAGTTTGAGTTGTATGTGGGTGGTCTGGAAACTTCCTTGAGAATAAGATGATTAACAAAAAAAACTGCTTTTGTAAATGTTAATACTATTAGGACCCAATGCTCACTGACTTACTGCTTGTGCCATATTCTTCTATTGTAATTTAGTGTGCAACAAGTGAATACACTTAACACAAGCTTGTGTGTCACTGTTTGTAAGTATGAGTGTATGTATGAAAGATCGTTGACAGATGGCAGAAAGGCTGAGAGGTGGAATGTCATAGGAGTGTCAAGATTTTTGCCTTGATCAGGAGTTTAGAGTAACTGGATATAACAAACCATGTCTGACCAGCCAGTGCAACCAAGAATTGTGTGAGGAGTCTCAGTATGTATGAGCTCTGGATGTGCAAGTGACAGGAGAACAATACCTGGATGGGCTGGAAAGCTATATGGTGATAATGTGGACTGATTTGACTGCCAGTCTGTGCTGACATCTAGCTATAAAAACTCACAATAAAAGAGACTATGGGGAAACATCATTACAGAGATACCCAAAATGATGAGAGCACAAAGTGTCATGTGTTGGTCCTAACCCCCTGCCCAGAGCCTGACACTGAGACAGGTCAGAGTTGAATGTTGTATTTGCACTGCAGGTGAGACCACCCTGACTCACTGGAGTGGTAGATGAGAGAGGGTCTCAGTTAACTCTCATTCTGTGCCTGAGTAACATTCTCCCTGAGAGGCTGTTCCTTCATTCACCTCCACTTGGTGAATTCTACTTAGCCCTGTCACATTGCCTGTGCTCCCTTACCCCAGGACAAATGCAAAAAGAAGATTTATGTGACTAAAAAAACCCCAAAGCTTTTGCTTTCAAATGAGGTGTGAACAAAACTTGCACTTTTTGGCTTGAGTGTTATGCTTAGAGAGATTGGACAATTGACAATCATTGAATACATACATTAGAGTTTGAGGTCTTGTTAGTACTTGTTTTTACTCATAACAGGAAAAAAAACCACAACATGCAAATATTCCTCTCAATACATTGATATATTCAGATCACATAAGATATTCTAAAACTTTACATATATATATATAAAAAAGTCCCTAGAATATATCTAATATGGTTTTCAGATGGAGGTCATTCAAGTGTTTCCAACCAAAACTTCCAAAAGAATATAACATGCAACCTTACAATAAGACAAAAAAAAAATATGGAAGAAATATTGGAGCACAAATCCTAATGCTAAAACTTAATGGGGCAAACAAATCAGAATTTACCAGGGGCAGTGCTTGCACCTTTGTTTTTTAGTGGGG
>NW_010543558.1:8389-8751 GCF_000687285.1 Phaethon lepturus
ACTGGCCATACTTGTTCTTTTCTCCCAGGTCACATGCAGCAGTCTCTCTGGGGTAATTACCTCACTGAACTTTAGGTGTCCACAGTGTAGTTTCAGGCACGCACCTCAAGGCCAACCCTCCAAGCTCCAGTCACAGCCAAGAGATGTTTGGGCAAAACAAGGCAGCAGCATTCGCTGTGGTTCATTACACCCAGGGCCAGGGCTGCTCTTGGCCCTGGCCCATGTTGCTCTTTAGGCTCAGGCCTAACGAGCTCTCTCCCTCTCCTGTGAGCAGAGGTGAAGTCAGCTGCAGTCACCTGCACTTAATAGACATGATCCCTCCCTGGGACAATTCCAACCAATAAAACCATGTGGTGCTTTTC
>NW_010543558.1:8820-9127 GCF_000687285.1 Phaethon lepturus
CAGAGGAGACTTGCATTTCTCTGTCATTGCAGGCCAGAAGCAAACCAGGCAGGCTTCCTGCTGGTAAAGAGTGGTTCTATCAGGACCCAACCCACTTTCATAATTTTGGGTCATCTTCTCAGATGCTAAATGCTGCTCATCTCTTGAGGCTATGATTTTTAGTGAATTAGAATTACGCAATATACCAACACAAATGCAAAACCAACACAACAAACCTGAAAGGCACTAGCATCCTACTTCAGTGCAAAACCTTGCACACAGATCAAATAAGACTCTTCCTCACACACACACACACACACACACACAC
>NW_010543559.1:0-3158 GCF_000687285.1 Phaethon lepturus
TAAAGGACCCAAGAGAGCTTCACAGCCACTTCTCTCCAGCGGAATTAACTTAATTTCTCTCTCTCCACACACAGTTATCACAGGCTTTAAATGCCCACACTTAAGTGGCTTGTCAAAACAGTACTACCAGAGCGCAAGCACCCCAGGTCTTTGCACCCAGAGCATCTCTCTACAGCACAGCGGCAGTCTGTGGCTGACTCCCAAGGGCGGCTGTCCCTAGGTGCTCGCTGCCCTGCCAGCCGCTGGTGCTGCCAGTCCGACGGGCCTGGAGAGAGCAAGGTCCCTCCCAAAACTGCACAACGAGAGGTGGACAAGTCTTCAGCCACCCAGAGCAAGCCCACCCCAAAAGTCCCACGGAACAGGGAACCAGGGACATCCCCAAGGCGCGAGCCTTTCCTACGCGAACTGGTCTGCGCGCAGAACGCTGAGCACGATGCTTTCACGTGTCTTGTGCAACCCTAGCCAGCTGCTGCCTTAAATGGACAGAAAATGGGATGGCGAGAAGCAGGCAGCAAAACAATGAGAAGCGGATGAGGAGAGACCAGGAAGTAGATATTTCTAGCTTCTAAATAAATTTGACAGGGAATATTCATCTTAAATCAGGGTTGCCACCAAGCCAGTTGGAAATCTGCCCAGCCAATTTTCCTGTCACCGTGCCAGTTGCTGGGGAGACAGCTGAATTTGCCAAGAGTATTTTTTAATGTCCAAGAACAAGATTTGCTGCATATGCCCAGACATTTTGTACATACCCAACTGCACTGACTACCTTGGACTTGCTCATCTTAAACTGCTCTCACAACAGGACTACACGGGTGCTACATCGTTTCCCAAGATAGGCCCAAACCTATCTAAGTGGAAGCCGTACAATTAAAGCATGCACACAGCATGCGCTGGACTAACTCTGACCCAGGATTTATCATAAAATGTCCCATCGTCTACACAGAGAGCTCTCAAAGTCTGGATACATTTTTGTTGTGGGTGTGAGTAAAGATTAGATGCCATATACTACTTCCTCTCAGCAGTCCAAATCGCTCCCATCTTGGTAGCCCTCCAAAGCTTTTTCATAGTTTCCCTTAAGAGACACAAATTGTCCCACAATTGGCTACAAAAAGCTCCCACCACATCTCAGCACACAGAACTATGCAAAAAGCCCTGAGTATACACAGCAAGAGAGACCAAACAGGGAAGACTCAGGGATGCAGGTAGAATTTGCAGGGTAGAGGCTGTTATCACAGACAGCTTGACCCACCATAGGTACCTTCCAGGCCAACTGTGACGGAGACACAAGCACTAGCCCATGTCTCCACTCGGAGAATTTTTAATCCATGTCAAGTCAGTCTTGGTAATCATGTGTTAAACCTTGTGAAAGCAAGGCAGTTGGTGCTTTAAGCCAAGTGAACAGGGCCTCCAGCACTTAGAGCTGACCTCAGACAGCTAACCTGGGAGGAAAATGATTTTAACTGGTCAGGAGCAGACCTTTTTTGGGGGAGTGGGGCGATGAGATTTTTCCAAAGCACTCCAGCTTCACTCTGCCACTGTGGAAGCCAATATTATAAGCCAGCTTCAATGGGAGCAAATCAAGGCAACCTTAAATCTCCAGAAATCCAAGCCAATTTTCCTACGCTTTGCTCTCTTCAGTTTGAGTGTCTGGAACACAACCCCACCTTGCCACCATGACATCCCACCATCACCATGCTATACTCTCCATGCACATGCACAGCTCACTGAGAGCAAGGGTTAAGAAGAAAACAGCAATCCTCTGCCTGGCATTCACATTGTTGGATTCTAGCCTGGAAATAAAGGAATATAGAAAAATGTTTGTAAAAATATAAACACAATGTGCTCAAATCATGCTTCCATTGACTTTGAACAGTGTTATGCCTGGATTTAAATGGCTCTGTTGGGCTTAAGCTTGTCCCCAGAAACACGTTTTGGGTTCTCAGCAACGCCATGGGAACTACGTGGGTATGTCCAAGGGAAGAATTTGGCCAACTATATTTAACTATTTAAAATTTCAGGGTTATTTGCAGAATATGGGCCAGAGTCCCATAAAAGCAAAAGAGTCTGAAGAAAAAGATATTCCAGAATGACTGTGAAATAGCAAACTGCACCCTCTTCTCTCATCAAAGTACATCAATTTACAAAGTGATCAGCACGGGTATTGATTCAGACAAGGAAGAGGCAATATTTACCTAAGCACCTGCGCTTATTGGTGTGTTAGACCTACCAAACAGCCTGCAACCCCAGCTATCATATACCATGGGAGAGAATTCTCTATCATTTCAGCCTTAAAAGAGCCATGAAACAGTAGATAGCATACGCAAAAGCGTGCATTTTGGCAGCATGGGAATAAGTCGTTCTGTGTTAGAGCCAGAGCCTTCTGTTTTGGGTCACGTTGAATCAAATGAGCTGTTAAAACCCATTCTCACGTGTTCTGTTCCCTCTTGTTGCTGTACTCTTCCCTTAAAATCCCTGCACCTGGGACTTCAGCGGGAATTTCTCTCCCAACCTTCTCATAAGGAGGAAAAAGCAAGCACAGAGCTCAGCAAAGAAAGCACAAGAACCAAACACTCTTCTTCCCACACTCTTGTCATTTTTCTCCCACAGTCCCCACCTGCAGAAGTCACCCTGGGTGCTGTGAACAGCAGAGGAGGAAGAGTAGTGGTTCATGTTCATCCTGGAAAGCACACAGCCCTCCACTCATGTGCTCTCCAGTCCAATCAACCCTTCCTAACCAAATCCCCCTATTCCCACATCCCAACCCTAGAAACTAGTTGTTCAGCAGCTGACTCCAGGCATAAAAGAGTAGTAGATGTAAGGCATGCCACTGGGACTCTCAGCAGAGAAATCTGCAATATCAAGAATCAGTTTAAAAGGCCTGAACTACCTCCCAAAGCAGATATTGATGTGTCCAGAACATGGATTCCCGGACTGTATTTAATAGCATTTTCCAGGAAAACACTATTGCTATCATGTATGCCTGTCAGCTCCGGTACATTGCATTCACTGCAAACATAAGGAGGTTTATGCAACTTAAAATATCATTAGCCCAAAACAGGGCTCACTTCTGCAACAGAAGTTCTTATTGCTTTGGAAGTGCTTCTGTGCTGAATGGCATCTCCTCAACAGTGTTGACCTGCTGGAGGGTAGGAGGGCTC
>NW_010543560.1:0-3921 GCF_000687285.1 Phaethon lepturus
GGAATCAAAACCTGGAGCAATTTATGCATCCTGTCAGCATTCAGCTCGTGGCACCGCGGTGTTGTGCTCCACGTTTATTACAATCTTCCCAATAACGCAGCAGACAATTACTATAATTTCTATTTTTAAAGCCCCTGTTCCCTGCGGACCAATGGCTCACGCTTAAAGTGTGGAGAGGAGCAGGTGTCAAAGGGACTTCATTACATTTATGAGCCTTTCAACGTCGGCGTGTGCGAGCGAGCTACCTCAAGCCGCCGCCGCACGCCGACAATACGACTAATACGTTTGATTGCTGGGCGCCTGCCTCCAACCAAAATGAATTTGAGAGGGCTTTTTCTTTCTTTCCTTTTTTTTTTTTTCTTCCCTCCCCCCACCCTCCTTTTGACAGTTTTCCCGGGAATTGGCATGTGTTGGGCTGGTGCCTTGGCAATATGGGTTTCCTGCAGATAAATTATTCAAAGCGGCAGAGGAGGGCAGGCTGCGGGAAGCGTAACGGGCACCGCCTGCACCGTGCCAGCAGCGGCCAACAAAGAGGAAGGGCTGGGACCCCACAGGGACAGCGAGGGAAAAGCAGAGCAAAACTTCAGTTTTCTCAAACCTGCTCTTCAATGCCAAGCTGCTTGCCTATAAATGGGGGAGATCTAATTTCGTGTCACATTTGTCTTCAAAAAATTAGGTGTCACGTCTGAGCTAACGTCCAGGCTCCTCACGACACCAGAGCACCTCCTAAAGCAATGCCTCCCATTGCCTTCAACACCTCTTTCCAGCCGGGATCAAATGCCCTGGGAAAACGGGAGCACGCTCGGTCACCGCATGGGCAGAGGGGACCGGAGCCACCTAAGGCAAGGACGGGCCCGACTTTGCTAAGGACTGAAGGGTGGAAAAGCCGAATAGGCTGCCTTGCCCGGCCCACAGTAAAAGGCAGCCTTTAAAACAGAACAAACCAGACCAAACCAACCACCACCCCCCCAAAAAACAACCCACCAAAAAAAAGCTCCAACCCACCAAAACTGAATTATTGGGGTTTTCCCCATAGGGAAGGCCCCGTTATTTGGTTAGAGAACTTGACCCACTGCTGTGTATTTAAAATGTTCTGCTTACAGCACCGGAGGGACGAGGTGGGCTCTGCTCACCCAGACTCTGTTTTCTACCATCAGGCTCCTTTTCTCAGCTTAAATCAACAGCCGCAGCATCCTCAAAAATCTTCATCTCCCACCGAAGTGCAGAAAAACCAGGAAAAAGATTAATTTCTGAGCTCAGCTCCTGCTCCTCCCAGGCAACTTAAAGTAGCTGACGTGGCTGTTACGGTGCTTCTGGAGCCTCCGTGGTTATCGGGCTCAGATGCATGAAGGTTACATGAAACCGCTGTCCTTTATTGTTCGCCTCCGCAGCCAGAAGCCCTCTAGACAGATCGTTTTAACGCGAAATTTCGGGTCACATAGTGCGTGTTTGCAGTCTTGGAGACTGACGGGGTATTTTCATTTGTTCTCCCTCTTGCTCGCATAATAGCCAAGCTGAGAAGCTATCCGGATTTCACTATTATTATTTTAACTCTGAATGGAAAACAAAGCCATCTGAAAGGAAACGTGCAAATAAATTATTGCTACCAGATGCCAGCCTCAGAGAATGTTAGTCCAGCTAGAAAAGACAGAGGTTTATTCCGCTCCTCCTCACCTCATCGCTGGATTCTCTCTCACATTAAACCAAAATAAGCATCTAGCAGATTGCCTAAGCCAACGCCAGGAGAGACCACCGTGGAAGGGACCCTGCGCTGGGTCTCAGGGGACTCGCTTCAGGATTTAGCTCCATGCTCTGGCACTGACAGTCAGGGTAACCTTGAGAACATCACTTCGTCTCTGGGCACCCTGTTTTTCCCCTCTTCTCTCTAAAGGGCCGCGGCGCAGGGACTATTTCTTACCATGTGTTTGCCCCGCACCAAAGAGCTTCCCGACACGACTGCAATAGAAGCCGTACAGATGATGTCCCACTGCTGCACATCTAAATCAATGAGGTTCAAACAGATAAACCTGAAAGACAGTTTAACCTGACTACAACGTGGATTTTAACAGCCTAATTCTACAGTAACAGTCTTGCTCTGCCGAGTCTACAGCAATACAGCGTGGGAACAGCAGCACGGATCGGAAGTTTAATTTCATGGAGTACCTACAGGGTTGATATTTTCTTCTTCTTTCTTATCTTAATACACATTTCTTTTCTGATGGAAGACCGAGGTGCAAACACAAAACTGCTGGAGCCTCCCATGCACTGATGCCCGGCTGTGCCTGGGCTTCGACAGCGCTATGCAAATATACCGTTAAGGGCCATGCTGAAATTCCCCGCGGCCAGCGGTGATACTTTATACGTATTCGAGAGCACCACAGAGCTCAGAGAAAATAAACACGCTGAAAAAGCCTTCTGCTGGACAAAGGGAGGTGAGGATTAAGCAGGAATATTTATTTTACTCTAAAAGCAGCAGAGCTTCTATCAGCGCTTATTTGTGGGTATAGCAAAATGCCATTTGCAAGAAGCTGTGTCCGAGCTTTAGAGGGACAGACTGACAGACAGAGCCTCTATTTGCAGAACAATTTGCACAGTCCTTTGCCGCTTCTTTCCTATGCAAACATCACCTTAGCGGCGCGAGCCAACGACGGGAGCAAACCCCGTGGTCCAGCTGGATGCGGACTATGGGACAAATCACAGCCAGGCAGCAAAACTGCCCCTCAGCACCCACCAAGCAGTGAGGATGGGTTTGAATGGCCATCCCGATTTCTTTTGGAGGGTTTTTATTTTCCGCCCGGTGAGGAATCCCGCCTTGGCTGCTGCAGGCTGGACACAGGTGGACAGACCTGGATCTGGGTCTCCAAACCTCTCCCCTCCCGCTCTCTGCAGAGTGCCGGGGCATCGCCGGTCATTGCGGGAAATGAAGAGGGCTGCACCCTCTCCAGCTGTTAATTTAAAAAAAAATAAATACGGGGTGATGGAGGAAGAAATACTCTTCATCAAAAGTCTGCCTCTACTTTTAAAAAAGGCTCAATAGTAGCTCCCAGCTGCTATTTTATAACCACTCTGAGGTTTGGGTTTGTTTTTTTTTTCCCCCCTCTTCTTCCTTTAGGGTCTTCCTTGCCGCTTGATTTAAATCCTCCTGACGTTCCACCTTTTGTGAGTCCCATCCTTGGCTGAATAAACTCCTGTCTGCCTTTTGCTCTCACACTGCTGCCAGGAAAGGACACCCTGCGCGGTGTTCTCAGGCTTGGAGTCGGGGGGAGGATTTTGCTTTGACATCTTTAGATGCAAAACGGCAGCTTGTATCCACCTCAAATTAAAAATTACAGCTGTGTCATAAACATCTTCCTGAAGCCGTGCTGTCAGTTTTCATTTGCAGAAAGGGTCCAGCCCCCACCCAAAACCCCCCGACGCTGCGAATGAAACGCTTACCGAGCGCTAATGCTCCGCAGCGACAGCGCGGGCATCCTCCGCGCAAGGGAAGCGGACCAGAAAAGATGCTCCCGAGCATCACATTTGACACAGCCACAGCTGTATCGCGTGCCTCCGCAGCGCTGCCGCTCGAGTGTGAGGCTGGGCTGATTTCATATGCGGTCGTTTAAGTTGACGTATACTTTCCTCTCGACTGTTTGAAAGTGCTACAACGCGCAAACCCAAACGCCGTTTCACCCGCAGAGAGACCTGCGTAGGTGCAAACAGCTCTTACGCCAGAGAGGAGGGGTAGGGCAGGGGGGGAAAAAAAGAAAAAAAAAATCACAGTTCTTCAACCTCCTTGTTTTCAAGCTCAGTAATAAGCTGCCTCAAGCTCAGTAATAAGCTGCCTTTTTCACAAGGTTACCCTCGCACAGCGAGGAGAGCTACGTGCACATCTCCGAAGAGGGCTGCCGTGGCCGGCGCTCCTGGCAAGCGTGGGCTCTG
>NW_010543561.1:0-27769 GCF_000687285.1 Phaethon lepturus
GGCCGCCGTCGCCTGGTCTGTGCTGCTGCTGCCCGTCTGCACCGCGGCCTTCGTCGTCCTCAGCGGCCTCGACCCCTTTCACCCGGTGCGCTGGATCTCGAGTAAGTGCTCTGGCCTCCGCGCCCCGGGGTGCCGGTCGGCCGTGGGCGGTCAGGGCTGGGGGCAGGCGCGGGAGCCGTGAAGGGCAGTGTGTTGCCTGCTGTAAGCCCCAGCCGTGGCCGTGGGGCGGCAGGCATCCCGGGAACCGCCCGCTGAGGGGCTCTTGGGAGTGGAGAGAGTGTGTCTGTGTATCAGCAGAGCACGGGCTGCCTGGGTACTGGCTTTCATTTACCTTTCGGTCCCGCGTGTGGTCGCAGCAGGGATTAAGTGCTTTGTTACATAAAGTGACACGATATTAATATTTTAAATCCGTCTATAAAATAAAATCGTTTCTGCTGCAATACTTGACAAGGTGTCCTTTGACATTCTTGTATTTTTATAGTTGCATGTTTGTGTTCGTGGGGTTTTTTTCCCCCTATCTGTTGTTTTGGGCTCAGTGTCAGATAATGGGAACTGACTTTGGCATTGTGTTACATTTCTACTTTGTGTGTTTCTGAATAGTCTCTGGGCTTTGAAATGTAAGTTTCTGTGTTAATTCAAACCATAATAGCCATAGTTCTCCCTAGGTAGAAATAACTGTTGCAAGTTCATGTAAGTATATACTTCAGAGAAAAAAATTAGGTTGACTTAGTTCTCTGTTAAGTACTTGGACACACTTCCCCTTTCTGCCCTATACAGCTGCTGTTTGCATAAAGAGCTTAAGCTTCCTCTAACTTCGGTGCATTGAGTCATAAGTGAAATTCCTGAGATAGCCACTCTGCATGGTGAGAATAACTTTCTCTTGAGTGCACACGTAGAAAATTGAGAGATGTTTAGATGGAAGCTTGATGCCCATGATGGTTTAGCTGCTACGAGCAGGGAGGCATGATTTTTTTCCCCTTTGAAAATACAAAAGCAATTTACTCTGTAAGGAATTTCTTACCTTTTAAGTGTGGCTGTATGGTTGCAGCTTTTACTAAGTGAAAGCTGTGTTAGTTTGTTAGTTCATCCATAGTTGAATTCACTTTGAAGATTTTTTTTTTTTAATTCTGAGTGTTCACTTGCGAGAAAACCAGCTATAAGGGCATAAAATATTTTCTGTGAAATTTAAATATGCTTTTATGCAGAAATGTTGTGTCTGCTTAAGTGTTCTTTTTTGTCAGTTAATGTGTCACTGTTGTGTTACTGCAGTCTTCTGAGCAATATTTTTTTTTTGTTTTAGATTCTTTCAATGATTTGTATACTTCCTCTGTCATCTTTTGCATCCTCCTTATGTCTGTGGTGATACTAGTAATAAGCATCTTCAACGCTGAATTTTATGCAGGTGGGTTATGTAAATTGCTGTGATACCAGAATTAAATAGGATGACCATTTAAAGAGATTTGTATTCACATTTGGTGTAACGTTGGTAGATTTCCTCTTAAATTAATATAGACAATACACAAAGCTTGTTTTTAAGTAAATCATTCCAAGTTCCTGCTTACCTCATGGCTGAGACCCTCTTAGCTGAGCCACTTCATTGCTTTCTTCATCACCTAGTGACTGATTCCAACTGCAAAAAGTTCTTTGGTGACAATGGGCTTTTTTTTTCCTAATGAAGGGTTTTAGTAATAAGAAATGCAAATTCGCTTTTATTTACAGTTGTGCCATCGATACCATGCTCTCGATTAGCACTGATAGGAAAAATTATTCACCCTCAGCAAGTTATCCATTCAGTTGTTCATGCTGTAATGGGAATGTTGGTTGCTTGGTGTGCTGCAGTTATGACAAAAGGGAAGTTCCAGTTTCTTGCTGTGCCCTGCACGCCTTCAGAAAGGTAATTATTTGTGTGTGTGTGTTAAAGATAAATTATGCAAAGAACTTTTGTTGTAAAATGTATTTACTGATGACTTCTTTCAAACAGAAAACTAAATTTTAGTATTGTCAAAAATAAGCAATTGTATGTTGATATCCTTTGTTAAATGATAGGAAATACCCTCCTTGGTAAGTGTTATAATGCACAGAGAAATAACTGGGCCAGAAAAACTAAATTGCCAGGATTGTCAATGGAAAGTTGAATGATGACAAATTGGTTGTCACTTGAACTAAGTCTTGGTCTTCTGGTTAATATGACATACTACTTAAACACCAGAAACATCCTCATGCATCAATTACAAATATAAGCGGTGGGACTCCTACTTCAGAAAAAAATTACTGACATATCATATGTACTCATCAGGAAAATAAAATCTAACTTCTGATTTGAACTTTCTAAGGCTAGAATGACTTTATTTTTTAACTCAGAATTAATTCTAAGTTTTCTATTTTAGCCTAGATGATGCTGTTCCTCAGATGTGCCTAAATGAATATCACCTCTTTTTTCTACTTTCGGGAGCTTTCATGGGATACAGTTATAGTCTTTTATATCTTATTAACAATATGAATTATTTGCCGTTTCCAATCATACAGGTAAGAGGTTTAAAACACCTTTGCAGGAAGACATGTCTAACTAAACAAAAAAAGCCTTGATTGTTTTTTAATGCGGCAGTAGCAGCTGTCTGCTGGCATGCTTTCTCTAACAGATGAAGCGTACACTTGGCTTTAAATGTTAGCAGTGTTCATCTTCCTTCTTGCTCAACCCCTTTCAGATGAACACAGAAAGCCAGGATGCTGTGACTAAAATGTATGCCCCTCTAATGCACATTAAAAGTTTGGCTGAGCTGAACCATTGCAGAAAGTGAACTACAGGAAAGAAACAATATATGCCCAAACTGAACCTTAACTTCAGGAACTGACAAGGGTCACCTAAAAGCTGAAAATCCCGAGAAGGACAAAAAGCATACTGTCAATTTTAACTGGGTACCAGATAATTTGAAGTCTAAATATCTTATTGAATCTTGCTTAAAGCTCTGCATCCAAAGCTTGTTCATGTGTGTAGTGTTATGGAAACTGAAATTCCATTAATTCCTTTGGAGGGCCTCTACAGAAATCTGTACCAATGCAAAATGGTGAGGAGTGGTTTGTGAAACATCATCTTACAAATATTTCTTCTGTTGCTGTAGCCTCACGGCAGCCATTAGCTTTGCATGATTCCCAGATTTACCTTTTGTCAAATCGGTTGGACTTTGTATCTTTAAACAAGGTTGGTTATATTAGAGGAAAGCATGTAAGTCATGACCATTCAGTTTATCAGCAAACCAGGCATTATTTTGGCAATGCTGTAGTTACAGTATTTTAAAAAATTCTATTATTTTAATATTCTCCTTTTTTTTTAAAATGCTATTTAGCCCAGTAAAAAATTAAATCACTTTGGTTTCATTTGCATATAGTGTCAGAGGGTTTGCTTTGATCATTTGGAAAGACATGATTTGTTTGTATGGAGAAAGGCATCTGTTACACTGGTTTTGCTGCATGGAGAGTTGCTGATTCTGTAACTCATGCTTGTCTGAATTTTCCCTATATTTTAATGGAACACTTCTAATCTAAAAGAAATCTAGTAGATTAAATATGCCTTCTGTGGGTTTTTTGTTTATTTTGCGTTAGACAAGGTTCTTCTAGTCTGATACCCTGTGTATAGATAGAGTCAATTTACCCCATCCTCCATTTTCATACTGCTAGGAGGAGGAAAAGGGGTGAGAACTAGAGGTGATTATAAAATGTCAGAAAGAGACTGGGAGAATAAATGGTAGGTGTAACATGTGGAATTGCCTTAAACTATTTTTTTTTAATTCAGGTTTTCAAGTAACTTGTCAGTTTTCCTTTTTTTAACCATTTTATTGATTTGTTCTGAATGCAGAATATTAAACTAGTTTTTTTGTTTGTTTTTAGCAATACAAGTACTTACGTTTCAGAAGATCTTTACCTCTCCTCGTTAAACACAGTTGTGTGGAATCGCTATATTTCATTAGAAACTTCTGTGTTGCATATTACTTTTTTGGTAAGGGTTCCTGAAATCCTCTTTTTTTTGTAGTTCCTGTATTTTGAAAACTTTATCTTTAATCAGTTAGGCCTGTTGTATTTTTCAGCCTTCTGTGTAACTTGCTGAAGGCACATAGATTGTTTAAACAAAGAGATCTAACACCTCTAAAATGGTGAGAAAAGGTGGAGAGTTTATATAGCGATATTTGTATCATGGCAATTCTTGCATCACAGAACTTTGTTCAGCGTATGAGAAATGTCTCTTCTCCAAAGAGATTAACACCTTCTATAAGACTTTATTATCTAGCAGATAACAATATAAGAAGATGACAGTATTCTAAGGAGAAGGGAGTGGGGAACACTAGTTTTCTAACCTGAAGACTGTGTTTGGTCACTGTACCAAAACATAGACTATTGTCTCTGGTGATCTCTTCTGTGCAGGAAACCTTGTTGCAGGCAGCTGTGAAATAACTTGCCTGTAAGAGGAGCTACCAAACTCTAATCAGCTGGTGGTTTACAAGTGTACATTTTAAAACCTGATCCTTTGGGCCACTGTTTACGTACCTGTCCTTACTTGTGGCAAAAAGACTATAAATCTGAAAACACAGCTCAGTTAAAAAAAAAAAAATGGTTTAGCCTGTAATTTATATTCCCTTTTTTCTTTAAAATATTCGCAAATATTTTTTAACATGGGTAAACATTTTCATGCCTTGAACTGCTCCTTCCATTTTCTGGTATTGGAAATACAGCATCACAGAGCTGAACCTGACATACCAGCAGTGGGCATGACATCACTGTATGTAATGTTGCTATATTTTCACTCTTTTTTTTTTTTAAAGCAAAATGACCACTTTGACTTCATTCTCAAGTGCCCTTTATATTATTTGGAGGAGGCAGTATGGCTCCCTCCCAAATGAAGCTGAAGTTTGGTCTTTAAAACCATGGTAAAAAAAATTGGTGCTGATGAAGATGATTGCAGTGGACCTTTTAAAAATCAGGAATTTTTTATGTTGTGATTGTAGTTATCCTCCTACAAGATGTCAAAATATGTTAGAATTATTTCCACTTTATTTACATTAGGGGATAAATTAGAGGTATGGTGGTTTTATATCAGTTTCCATTAAGTCTTTAAAAGCATTCTGCTGCCTGAGCTGTAGTGAAAATTAATACTCAGTTTTGTAAAACAGTTTTATTAGTGAGGAAACACAAATAACTCAATGCTGAGAAGCCAGCAATAAAAGATAAGATCTACATCTCTCAATGTATAGTTGCTGGCCTGAAGCATTTTTCATTCTCTTGTTTCTATTTCTTAAAAAAACAAAACAAACCCAAAGGCAGCTTGTTTCCTGGTGCACGTGTTGCAAGACCAGTCTCTTGTCTCTATACGTGCATTCTACTTTTGTCGTCTGGCCTGTTGTATATGTGTTTTGCAGTGTCACGTTTGTTCCAGTGTTTCTTTTTGATCCCCTAGGTTATATCCCAAAGGTATGGATAAGTACCACGATGGATCTTCATATAGACAGGTAGGTAGTACATTGTACTTGAAAACTTGCAGGAGAAAATTGCCCTTTGAAGAAGTCCAGCTTAGCAACTGCTTTGTTGTGTGTAGTAGGATTCAGTTCCTTGCTGCCCCACACAGAACACGGGGAGCACTGGGTACTTCTGAAATGAATCCAAAAGGAGCCAACATCCCTTTGTAGGAACCATTTTGTAGATAGTAATTAAGAAATCCTCTCTAGTTTCCTTCATCTCTGCAAACCTTTAAAATATTAGAAAGGCAAATCTCATACATGTGTTTTATCTGCTTTTCTGTGTTTGAGGGGCAGGAGGAGCGTATCTTTGTTTTTATATGGCTACCATTTGTTTTAAGATAGGGAAGCTGAAGTCTTAGTAGCTTAATTGACTAAAACTGTAATCGTTATTTATTTCATGTTTCTTTTTTCCTTGATTTCATTAATTTTTCTTCATTTCATCACAGTTACTGCAAAATTAAAGAAATTGTATCTCAAACATCTTTAAGAAACTGTTTTTGCAAAAAAAAATGTTACTTTATTCTTGCAATTACTGCTACTGTAACAGCTTTCTATAGACATCTTCCATAATAAAAATACTTATATCTTGGTTGTTTTATCTGCAGTAAATTGCATCCTCTTGACACTCTGACTGGCTTATTGGATCTCTCCTTGTTTTACCATGCCTGGTTATGCGGTGTATTTCTTCTGATTACCTGGTACATTGCATGGTTACTCTTCAAAATCTATGCTACAGAGGTTAGTACTTAGTGACAGTGCTAAAGGTATAACATCAATGTTTCACAGATAATACTTTCTTTTCAAAAGTGATTTTACTAGGAAATAACTTGGGAATTTTTGAATTTTCAAAGCATGCACTACAGATAATATCTGATAACTGAACGGTTAGGAGAGGCCTGGGTGTTAACTGGCTTTCCCTTTCTCTCCTTCCAGCAAGACACGCCTGTGCTGCTTACAAAATTAATGATTTGTTATTTCCACCTCCTCCTCTTTCTTACTTCTGTTTCCACATCCCCCTTCTCCTGTTCACATTTGATGCTAAATCTGTGCAAATGCGTTTGGGGCCACTCTAACAAAGAACCACGTTGTGCTTCAGGGAGTCTGCACCGTGTTCTTTGTCATCTTTAGGTGTAAAGACGGCTGAGCCAGCACAGGGTCCATATGTGTCTGACAGCTTGCTAGCTTAGTCTCTTGCATCTTTTTCCATGCAATGATTTGTGTATTTGAGTGTGAGACGAGCTGAACACTTGTGACAAACAGCTACAGGTTACATAGGAAGATAATACCCAAAACCTGCATAGCTCTTAATCCAGTTTTACAATAGGAAAACTGAACAAAATGCTGTCAATTTTCTGTGAGCTAAACTCTAGAAATCTCAAATTTAAGCAAACCATCGAAGTACATAGTTCTTCAAAGCAGATATGTTAATCTAATTGAGGCTACAGTATTAAAATAGACTTCAAGCAATCTGGGGAATTAAAAGGCTTTTGCTTTTTCATTCAATCATAAAGTTACAAATTAATATGGCTAAAAAAAGACTGTTTAAATATATAATGAATTGTATTAGAACAAATGTGAGACCATGATTGAAGGTGGGGGGGGGAAGTCTTGCCAACAAAGAATTGGAGAAGACTTGATCTTTATCTAATGCAGATGTTTCTTTGCAAGAATACAGAGGAAAAAAATTGTTCCTCTAACTTGATTTTTTTCTTTGGAAAACTTTACTAGACTGGAGATTAGTAAAAAAAAAAAAGGTGACTTTTAAATCATGGACCAATGTCAAAACACTCTTACAGGGTGAAATGGCAGACAGTGCTTGTTGAAGTGTTAGCTTTTAAATTAAAAAGTCTAGTTGTTGTGACTGCATGGAGAAAAGGTTAACAATGAGTCAAGAATAACTGACATAATGATGTGTCAGAATCTGTAGATGGCTCCAGCAACAGCTCTGAGGTGTGAACTACCTTTTTCAAAGGATAATAATTGAAGCACCAGTGAATGCTGTGTGTCAATGTCTGTAATTATTGTATTGCTTGTAAAACTGTGGAAGGTAAAAGAAACACCCCCCTGTGAAGGTATAAAATGGACCTTTCCCTTTTGGCTGTTGAAGAAAATATTTGTTTATCCACATGATTGGAAGTCCTAAAACCAAAAAGCTGTTTGTAAATATTTGCGTAGTGTCAACTGAAAAGTCAGAAAAGAAATTGTAAACCTAGTGCACATGAAGTCACTTTATTAACACTTCGAAAGCAATCGGTACCTCAGATTTCAATTTTGCAGTTTGAAACAGAGGATAATAATGCTATGATACATAAAATGAGCGCAGTAACACAAAACTGACAGGTAATCTGTGCCCAAACTGGTCCATGTTAAATAGGGTTAAAAAGATGCAGTGTTTGATTCAATTTAATCCCTGCTATTTATGTTTTAAATGTTGTAGCCACAAGAACAGAAATTCTATTAAAAGACAGAATATGAATATCATGATGATAAAAATAAGAATTCATTAGTTTATCGCTGAAACAGTGCAAAAGAAGAGTTAAAAAAATCTTTTCTTATTTGGTAAAAGAACCCTCAGTTCTTCACCGGAGTGGTTACACTCTTAAAGATGGACATTACAGTTCAGATTGCACTCTTGTTTCTTAATACGGCGTCACAAGTTCTTCCCAGTTATGTGGTTAGAGGAGTTTATTTTCATAATGATATGATGCCCCTAGCTACAAATTATATGGGTACATGGAAGGTACTTGAAGGTAAAGATACTTGTATTTTCTCAGACTTCTCAATTTTAAACATAAGGAGTAAAGTCTTTTCGTTTCTATGTTAGAAATTTCAGGCTAGTTTACAGTAACTTGAAGCAATGATGTGCTCTCGTAGCTCATCGTTCATCCAACAAGTAACAGCTCAGGTGTGGTCTTTCGTAAGGTTTTCTTATGTTTTGCTCTGTGTAACAAGTTCTGACGTTTACATCTAGACGCATCATTTTCCTGTCCAGCCAACTTTTGCTGAGGAGACAGACCAGTGCCTGCCTAAAATCTTAAACAGCAACCCTCCGCTCATTATAAAGGTAACTGAGTTCCCACCGTCTTCCCAGCTAGGTGTGTGCTGAGAAGGTGTTTCTCAAAGCATGCAATCAGATCTTCTAGGTACCAGTTATTTTAACTGAGGTGCTAGTTCTTTAAAAGGCTGCTGCAGAACACTCAAGCAGGCAGTTACACTTAATGGTGAAAATTTATTTAGTAGTGACATCTGCTGGTGCTCACCACGCTGTTACTTTAAGCCAAAGACAGGCTTTTTTAGTTAGACGTAAGACCTATTTGTCTGAAACAGAAGTATATTAGTGTGTACTGATGCAAAACAGGTCAGTGACATTCAGGGGTATTTTAGCTTTTTCACCTTTGAGTCTCCTCAGATAAGGAGGTGTGTTGTCAAACCTTTACACTCTTAACACTTTGCTCCTGCTACTTATATGAATTCTTATCTGTATGTTCTCTCATGAAATCAAAAAATTATTTCTACATTTATGTTGGAAGTTGGGTTTCTTTTTTTTAAAAAAGACAATACTAAAAAGCTACTTAAAATCTGAGAGAGTAGTAATTTTGATTTGACTACGGTAATCATTAATGGCTTTACTGATGATAATACTTAGAAATTGGAAACCTCATATAAGAAATATTATGTAAATAAAGATAAGACTATTCCCATCCATGTGCAAAATTCACATTTACTGATTTTATAGATCTCTGATAAGACTGGAGATATAAGAAGCCACAATACATTTGAATCCTTTTTTAAGCTTTGCTGCATTACCAAAGGATGGGTGGGGAAGGGTTGAGCACAGCACAGTTAAAGGTAGAGGAAGTCTAATCTATAGTCTCAGCTGTTACTGAAGTGTCTAACTTGTACTTGGGTCTTGCGTAGTGTGAGAAATCTGGTTACTTTTTGTTTGCCACATCAACTACTTAATCACATGAAAAAGCAATAGTAGGTCCAGTACTCCATGGCATCCTGTGTAGTTGAGCTCTGCCTTGCAAAACCAGTTCTTTCCTTAGACTTTTTTGTGTCTTAGGCTCTTTCTGTCTGAGCTGTTAGCTGTTAAGATAAAAAATGGCCTTAGATCTTCTTTAACTCCGAAGAAATGACATACCAATAAAGCTCTCTGAAGCTTTTACTAACTGAGCAGCCCCATCCAGAGTGGTTCTAGGGATGTGTGCAGTCATTTGCCTCCTTCCTTTTTCTGTTACTTGGCTGGTTTTAGTCTGTGTGAACTCATTTGTTAGGGATTGCTTTTGAATGGATAACTACACTCTTTAAGGAAATACATTGGACTTTGAACTAAAAAGTTTTCCTTTCTTTGTAGTTTTTAGCCTTACAAGACTTGATGTTACTTTCTCAGTATTCTCCTGTTCGACGACAGGAAGTTTTCAGCCTTAGTCAGCCAGGTAATTATAAAAACTGTTTCATGTTGATTTTTTTAAGTGTTTGTCAAATGCTTTTAGAGGTTATTTAATGCTGTGAGGCACGCTATGTTAGCCGGGAGGCCTCATCCCTATGATACCTTTTCCAAAAGGATACTTAATTATCTATATTCATACTGTTTCGTCTACTAAACTCAATAAATTCTGGTGCCTCTTTATTTGATTTAAATGACAGTCATGAGGAAACAGAGGTCTTGGGATATTGAAAGCCGGGTCCTCTTGATACCACCAGTCAAATAGTCCAAACTGAATAATCTTAACAGATGGGTATGAAAGCCTAATGTTCAGATGCGAGTGAGATTAAATCGAGCATAAATAGTGAGTCACCACTGCAGTTGTGAAAGCAAACAATGGCTATAATTTCAATTAGTATTCAAAACTCTTGCTATATACCAAGATATGGCAGAGAAGGTCAATTAAAATTGCTTAAAAGCCTTCAGGAACTCCAGTGTGCTACCTCAAAACTGTTTACTGTCACCATTGATAATACTTTGCTCATATTAGTTGTTTAGTGATTTCACATCTGATGGACTGAACTGCCTGTTTTCCCTGCTTGCTTAGCAAGTTTCACTCAAGTCTTTTTAGAGTTATCCAGACAGGAGGATAGAGTCTGCCCATGTTTTTATCTTCCTCTCAGTAGAAATAAACTGTCACAGTGAAAATGCACTGTGTCTTTTTAGAAATGGAGTGGTACTGTAATCTTTGAGGCTTATGCTGAGAGCCCATGGGCACTGTCAGAGTAGATAGAAGGATGAGCATCGGGGTTAAACATACCTACAGCATTTTCTTTTTGTTTGCATGCTGCTAGGTGGGCACCCACACAACTGGACTGCAATATCAAGGGAGTGTTTGAGTCTTCTGAGTGATCTGACCCAGAGACTGATCACACAGCAGGAAGCTGCAGCAGCAAATGGGAGAGCAAAGCAGCCAGCAGGAGGGCTGAAAGTATCTCCACAGACTCCAGGTATGTGAGGAATGCAGCCATACAAAGTACCTATAGATTACATAGGTACATTAGTTTCAGTTAAGTCGTATGGGGAAAATGAGTCATAGGGTTTTCTGCAACTTAAATGCAAGCAAAAAAAGTCTCTCCTCCAATTTCATTTTGGGTATTCTTGTTGAAATAATCCCCAAAAAATGAAAACTTGGAAAGATAATGTTTACGCTGTTTACTTTGCATGATGTTATTCTCAATACAGTATTTTTTCCACACTTGCATTACTTAAAGTCTAATTATTACAGTTTTAGTAAGTGTTTGAACCTAGTACAGGGACAACATAAGTCTTGCCAAGAGACGCTCTGTAATTTGCATGGCTGCTCTTACAGTTAGTTTAAAATGGTAAAGTTAGTTTTTGTTTTGTTGTTGTGGAGACTTTGAATATGTTTGTGTGATTCACTAATATCACTGTAGAATAAGAAAAGCTCATCTGACTCTTGAGCTGTGTGCAGCCTGCAAGCATTTCAGGTGTTTTACATGCCAGATTTACACATTGTTCCTGGCAGCAGAGCTGTGTTAGCACAAGGGGTGCCAGGTAATCGAATCCCTTAGCAGTCAGTGCCTGGGATACAAGTGCCCTGGGAACAGCAGGGGACTATTGGTATGTCGGAGGTGAATTTCTTCTAGTGCTGCTCTTCCCTGGATTTTGAGGCTGACATGTCTTTTTTTACATACCAAGCAGAATTGGAGAAAATTGACATTCTTCTATAGGTAGCCTTTTTTACTAGTACTTCATCCTAAAAGCACACTTTATGTAGATATATACCAGGGCGTAGTAATGCTAGCTAGCAAAAGGAGAAAAATAAATACATCCACAGGGATCCTTCTCATCACTTGCTGTTCTTAAACTGATGAACTGTTAAAACGCTTCGTACTCACGTGGATGTGTACTTCTTTGCAAAACCACAGTGGGAGCAACGTCCTTTAATAAAAGCTTTAATGATAGAGAGGTGGTTGAACTGGCGATCAGATAACAAACCCATCTTTTATTTCATATATGCCAGCCTGCTTGTCTTCATGCAGTGTGTCCTTTGTCACTAGGAGCCGTTGTGACAGAAGACATGTCTTTCCAGTCACAGAGGTCTAATATCGTTCCTGGAGCCTCCATGTCTTCACTGGTTAAATCATCCCTAACGCCTTTAAAGACATTGCCTGGGTCTGATGTTGGTTCGCCTTTCAGCTCACCTGCTTTAAATAGCAACATGGGAATTCTGGATGTAAACTCTCCTTGGCATGCATCAGTCCAAAGTCCACATGCTAGGAGAAGGAGACCAAAGCTGTGGACGTCAGGTTCAGGTAGAGATTTTTCCACAGCCTTGTAGTCATAAGTGTAGTAGGCACGTCTTGAGGATTAAAGTGACAGCAACCAGTTTTTCTGAAGAGACGGTATTTCTCTTGTAGATCTGCAAATGAATGGTTCCCACCATGAATCCTTTCCAGTGCTCTCTGCTGCAAGAGCTGGCAGTGAGGCAGTACAGCCAAGCTTTATTTACACATGGCTTCAGAACAAGCAAGAACAGGTAGAGTAAAAGTTACAGTACAAATAGGTTACAGCCAGTGCAACTTAGGTGTTCTCTCTTCTGAAAGAACTTTCCAGTTTTGTTAATGAATACTTGCTTCTCCAATTAGCTTACATAACAAAAATCCTTCCCCCACCCCCAATCCCTTTACAGTATGAGAAGGGTTGAGGGCCAACTGTGCATACCTTCAGATATTTAATCTTTTGTTTCTTTACAGATAAAAAGCTTTTTGTCAAAACGAGTGCTGATAATGTATTTCTTCAGCAAGGTAATCATGATCTTACATTTTGTGACTAAGCAGCATGGGCTAGAAAGGCATGAGCGTATGGGTTCTGCTGCGGCGCTATGTACCTTTTGCATATAGTAATGATTCAAAAACTTTTCTTTTCATCTAAGGCTTTCCATAAGTACAACTTCATACTTGCTGTGAGTTTCATAGCAGAAGTATCCCATACCTGCATAAAAAAGAACCATAATACTTGTTTAAACTCACCTGATTATAAACTGCATTTTGCTTGAAGCATCATGTACTAGTGAAACACAACTAAGAATTTAAGTGCAATTGCCTTGGTATACTAATTGTAAGATAACATGGCTTCTAGTTAATGTTAAAATTCCGTTAACTGCCTTTTAAGTCACTGTACCAGATGAATTCTTCATAGTTTTGTTTCATGGGAGAAGTGGCAGCTAGAATGTTGGGAATTTCTCCGTATGAAGTATTGGTACTAATATTACTTTCAGGTGAACTTGAACACTTAAACTAAGTTTGCGTAGTATTTACACAGAAAAACAAATGGCTATTTCTCTTAGAATAATTGAACAATAGCTCAATTAACTTTTACAGAAGCATCCCCCCCAATGTACGTCTTTGTTTTTCATGGATTTAAATGTTTCCTGTAAGTAGAGATCATATTTTTATATGCAGATCTTTTCTCTGTATATGATAATGGTTTATGCTTACATTCACTGCAGTGTTTTCTGGTCAGTTATAGACTGGATCAGAGACTGAGGCAAGCAAGATCATGAAATGGGCCTGGGGGAATTGTATTGCCCACTTAACCTGTTGAAAATCAGTTAGCTGATGTACTTTATTTTCTGGAAGTTCCAGCCATAGCTATAGCTTTGTGGGAAGCTCCTGTCCAAAAAGAATTTTAGTTTCTTAAAAGATCAGATTTTTCTGGGTATTCCCTGAGATCTGTCAGCCTTGCAGGTCTTTTCTTGAGGAAGGGATGTGACCCTGTCGAATGTGTAATACCTTAACTGAAACCTGCAGTTCTGGTGATATTATTTATAAAGTGCACTCAGAATGCTCTGATTTCTTCTCAGCACCCAGAAGCCTCCATCCAAGCTGTCTTCTCTGATGCCCAAATGCACATCTGGGCTTTGGAAGGTAAGCGGTTTCTATTCCCAGGTGATCCACTCTGGCTCATGACACTACAACTAAAAGGATGCAGTTCAGGTTTCTGGGGCTGTGTGCTCTGTAATGGAAGAAAAATCTTTGAATCTATTTTGACAAGAACCCAACTGCATTTCAGATACCAGCATGAATAAAGGTCTAACTCACTTGTTAGTTTTGAGATCCCATGCGAGATCTCTTAGTTTGTTGTGCAGATGTTTGGTAGAGATTCCAAACTTTATTTCTGTTGCTTCTCTCCCACATGAACCTATGTATCACTTTTACTTTTTCCCCCCGTAACAGATTTATGATGTCTCTTTACAACAGCTTTTCTGACTAAAGGTTCTGAGCCTTTCTCTATTAATGACAGAGTGGAGGGAGGGAGGCACTTGGGTAGTTATTTAAGAAATAAATAGAAAAAGATGGTCTGCAGAGAATTAGAACAACAATGACAGTATGTGGTTGCACTACAGGATTTTCTTGTTTGTTTCAAAGTCATGAGCAAATACTAGTATTGATAGGATGTTTTATTAGATTTGTCTGTGCAAAAGGTGATCTTTTTTCCTTGATTGTGTGTTTTACGGGCAGATATGCCAGGCTGTGTCAGATTGAAGGTGATGAGTTGGGATGTGTAGAGTCAGGAGATGGGAATCACACATACAGTTTGCAGAAAAGCAGAAGATACCATTTGTGTTTTAAGTAAGGGTGGAGGCCGAGGCTGTAATTTTTTTAAATATTGTAAACAAGTAAACTGAGAAGAGGTTTAAAGCTAAATCAAGGTTTCTCTCAAAGTAGGAGAGCATTTTCCTTATACAAGCTGACCAAAGAAAGCTAAGCTATCTGGAAATATTTGTGTATGGTTAGAAGAATTGTGAAATAGGTCCTGTCTCTTGGTTGGTGTCAGGTACAGCTCCAGAGCAGTGGAAAGAGGGAGCAAATGCTTTTTTAAAATTTTATTTTATATATAATCTCTCGCATTATGATCAACCTCAAACTACTGTATACCTGTCACACCAGTGATTAGTTTAGTCCTGAAGCAAGCCAAAGCTCATCTGGCTGCAGTAAGTCCTGAAGAATTCTACCACACTAGTAGAATCTTCAGGCAAAACCATGATCTTTGTTATTGCTTCAGAAGTTGAGAATTCAGTAATTATAGCAAACTTTTTTTTTCTTTCTAAAGGTCTGTCTCATTTAGTAGCGGCCTCCTTTACTGAAGACCAGTTTGGAGTTGTCCAAACTACACTGCCAGCTATCCTGAATACTTTACTGACTCTTCAGGAGGTAAAATCAGTTAACTTTTCCTTACTGCAGAAGAAGTTTAGGAGAAGAGAAGGAGTGTTGTTAATTTTCTATGTTGACATTGCTGACCAGTCATAACATTCAAGTTGTTACCACTGTAAATGGCTTCTCTTCTGCAGTTAATCTAAACAAAACAGGGAGTTGCCACTATGTGCATTATGAAACAGCTGAACAAAAAATTTGTTAGGTTTTTAAAATGTAGAAGTAGAAAGTATATTTTTAATGGAATATTTAATTAAAAAAGAAGGTACTATGTACACAGTTAAAGACCTTATTTCAGGGATGCAGTAATTATAATACCGTATTTCATGCATAGTTAGGATTTCATCTTTATTTGGCTGTACACAATTCCTTGTGCAATCTGGAGCACTTGGAGATAGTGCAAATCAAAATCACAAGAGATAAGACCTGTGTGGTGCTTCTCTACTAATACATTACTCAAATTACTGATGTTTGTGTAATGTGTATTTAAAAAAAATCCAGATTTGCTTCCAAGGCTATGCGTGTCCTATTGACATAGCCGTTTTACACTGCCTTAATGGTGATTCTTGGAAAGAATTTAGAGGTTATTGAAGTTCTTCAGTGTAAGTCACCTATTCTAAGAACAGGTACTGGGGTGGGGGGAAAGCCAGCACCTTTTCTTCTGAAAAAAGCAAGTCATAATACAGGACAGAATTGTATTCCTACTGCAGCATGTGCTGTGCTTAGCATTTAAGACTCATTAACAGAGAATCTTATTTCACAGAATTTGGTACTGTGTTCACGTTGATGATCAGGAAATGCAAGTTTCTTGAGCAAGAAAGCTCAGTCTCCAATACATTTTTGTGTGTCTCGGTGGAATTTCTGAACTTGCACTTTCTTTCTATTTGCTTTATTTCACATAAACACATTGCTAGTTACATTATGAAATAATTGAACAGATGAAACAAGCTCATTTATGTTTCTCCTCAATCAGGTTGTGGACAGACATTTCAAACTGCCTCATGTTTCCAGCAAACCTCCCAGGATTTCAGGAAGTCTGGTGGACACATCCTACAAAACGCTACGATTTGCACTTAGAGCATCTCTGAAAACAGCACTATACCGGATAACTACTGTCTTTGGAGAACACTTAAAGTAAGAACTTCTTCATGATTGCTTGCTTGCTAACTTTAGTTTTAATTAATGTTATTGTAGGACCTGTGAAAAAGGAAGTTTGTGCAAAAATCCTTTCAGGTCATTATTCTAACATGGTATTTTAGTATTTTTTGATTTGTGGAACCTTAAAAAATTCTTGTGTAGATATATGGTCCCTATTAGAAACTTATTATTCATAGATTTCTGGGCATTTTTTCTTAGTGACTTTTCGTGAACTCTTTAGAAGCAGTCCATGAATACCACTCACTTAATAAATCTTAGCTGTTGAAAAGAAAGTAAATCAACTAGAGACAATTGTCTGTTCTGTAGGGAGAGAATCCTGAGAATCTTATGAAGAGTCCAAATAATCAAATTCCCTTGCTGCTTGGTTGTCTGATGGCTCTTTGTCAGCTACTGTCGCAGCAGGCAGACTTTCATACTTGGCCCCTGAATATGTGGGACTGAAACTTCCTGCAGTATCTGCCCATCTCTCCCTGTGGGGATGAAATGTTACCCAGTTTGGAAGCGCTTGAAGTCAGGAGAGATCATTTTAAGTGATTCTTTCTTACCTAAATCATTCTTGCAAGTTAAACAATCGTTCGTGTGTGTGTAAAGGTAAGGAAATAGGCTAGGCTTCTTGGGACAAGTGTCTTAGTAGTGGAAGCTGTTGAGGTTAAGAATTGACAGTTTTAAGGGTTAATATACTACTTTGTCGTGGAACGTTGGCTTTTCATACAGCTGGGTTTTCTAAAACTTAGCTTCAGTGTAATTGATTTCAATGTATACTTAATTTTGGCATGAGGCTTTGTTTTTGTGGTGTATTACATCTTATGTTTTGCATTTGTTGTTTTTAGTGCAGTGCAAGTGTCTACAGAACATAAGAAAAGACTTCAGCAGTTCTTGGAATACAAAGAATAAATAACAGATTTCCATGCAGTTATGGTTTTTTCAACACTCTTGGTAAGAAGAAAGTGGGACTAATGAGACTTTTTATCTTGGCTTTTTGGAAAAGCATATGGAAGTGCAAGTCGCAGAACAAAGCTCTTTGAACTGCGGAAGAGCTCTGGTTTTGGATCATCTTGTATATAAATAAACTTTTTTAAAATTCATCTTACTTTTCTTTTAATACCACTTACAAATGAAAAAGTGATAGTTTTAATTTTACATAAGACTAACATTTGAGATTATCAGAGTTACTTTGCCACTCAGATCCTTCACTGTTTTTCATGATGTATTCTTTTCCTACCCTTTCCTGTTAAAGGGCTGAGTAGAGATTTACATAGATACTTAATGTGCCTAAGTGTTTCATAAATTTAGTTGGTAACACTTTTAGTGCAGATGAAGTGTGTACTTTAAGAGTAGGAAACAGATGTTCCCAGGAATAAAGCGTGCTTCTCTTCTGTAAGATGCAAATATTCCTTCAGAATAAAATGTGAGTGCAGAAAGGCATTGTTAAGACACCAATACAGCTTGAAAAGCTAGCAGCTTGGATTTTATCTTTAAGGTGACCTAGGAAACTAAGTTCTGATCTACACTGAAACGCACAGGAAACATTACTGCATTTAGTAAAACTGCAAGTAACAATATTGTGAATTAAAGCTTAGATCAACAGCTTTCTGTTAAGGTGAGTAGGAAGGATGTTTGCAACATATCCAACTTTGGAAAAAGTACATTATTGCTAGCTTCTGGTGAAAAATACAACTTTTTAAAAGCTTTTTTTTTAAGTTCTTATCTGGCAGTAAACCTGGCCAAATTGTTTAAAAATTTACTACTCAGTTTTTAAACTGACTCCTGTTAGTGTGATATCTACAGTAGAAAGCACGTAGGGACTATGAAGTGCTTAGATGTAGCTGTAGTACCTTATTGTAATTTCCTTGACGTAAAAGTAAGCTAAATGGTCTTGCAGATGAATTTAGTCTGATAATGGGAAACAAAATCTGGGTCACTTTTCTTCCATCCTCTTCAGTGCTGTTAGTCCTGTGTCTTGGGTTTTGTGTGTGTGGTTTTTTTGTTGTTTTTTTTTTTTTTTTTTGCTTGAGGACTGAAGATCTGAAGATGTCCGTGGTGTCAGTTATGTTGCTGTGATGAAATCATCAGCTGATAATGAGTGGTTGTGTAGTAGTAATTCTTTCGGGGGGGCCTGTAAAGTTTAGGTAAAAGAAAAACCCAAATCTACAATGAGACCTGCATATTGCTTTCCTCAGTACAGGAGGAGATTACACCTAATTTTCTTGTAATGCAGACGCTGCATGTGTTAGATTTGTTACTGGCTATTAGAACTATATTGTTCCTTTTGCATTGAGGTGACTTACAGCAAACACCGTAAGGTGATGGACAGCCTTTCACTATATTTAAAGGTTAAGCACAAAGTCTTCTAAAGCTTCCCCAAGCTTAACTTCTGCTGCAGGTTTTAACTATTATGTCAAAGCTTCTTGCCTGTCTGGCTTATTACATAACTTAATTTGCTTATTTTCTGGTATTGCAATGTGCACCTGGAGTTAAAGTGGTGCTTTAGCTAGTACCTCAGGTGTAACTGTTGACCCAAATACTTCAACCAAAAGTTTCAAATAAATTTTTCATGCATTTAAACAGGTGCAGAATTTTTTTATTGCTCTGGTATTTTCTGCAACATTCCCACAACTATAAAGCTGCAAGTTGTAATTAACAGTGTTATGGCTGTCAGCAGCAGGCTTAAAATGTAGACTTTTTGATGCCAGAGTGCTTGAGGTCTGTCCTCCTTGTGTTGCATTAGAGATTTGTACATGACATCTGCTAATGTGCATGTGATTCAAGGCATTCTCAGTGTATGACAGAAGAGCTTTCAAGAGCTGATTGCTTTGTGGTTTCTTTAAAAGCTCCAATTCTTAAAGAGCTGTAGACTTTTTTTTTAAGCCTTTACTTAAAAGTGCATCCTTATCAGTATCTCATGCTCATGAATGTAAGTGTACAAGAATATAGAATATAAAGTGTACGTTCGGTGCCTCTGAAGATGCAGTAACTGGCTTACACAAACAGGGCTAACATCTTACTCTAGATTTGGCTTTGGGAATAGTTATGTTACTCTGGCAAACTCTGCTGGTATTTCAAGTCCTTTTATATACTTCTGTCTTAACATAAAAGTAATTGATCTGTGAAGCCTCTGAGGTATGGGAAGAGTCTTGAGTTCATTTCTGCGTTCTGGGTAATGAGGAAAAAAATAAAGCCTTTTTACAGTTAGTTTCTATATAACTGCAGTTAAATTGAATCCCTCAAGCCTGATAGTATTTCTCACCTGTTTTAATCATCTCAAAGCCGAGCTGCATCTTATTGCTGGATTGCATACCACATGCACAAGTGACACTGATAGCATTGGGTTTGAGTGCTGTTCTGGTAACCCTGTGAACTACCTGCCTCTCCTTACATGTAAACTTCAGATAATCTTGACTGCAGCTCTTGCCACTGCAGCTGCAGAGAGGTAGGTTGCTGATTGTCCTGCTTCATTTTCTGAGAAATAACTTCAAAAATTCAGACTGGGGGTGGACAAAAGCAGTGGCCCTAGTCCTTGAAACAGTTGTACCCTGCTGTCTGAGGGAGCCGGGCAGGACTTGCTCCCTTAACAGGAATGCTTTGCCACTTTGGAGAATTGTCTCTGCCAATTGCAGCTTGGGGCCTGTATGCACCCTTGAAATAAAGTTGTTTTGGTTCTATTGCTGCTTCCTTTGAACAGAGGCTGTATTATATGTACTGTGCTCAGTGTCTTAAGGCCCTATGCAGCCACCTTCCCACTGACCAAGATACACCTATGGCCCTGAGGGTAAGGCAAGCACCCTGCAGCTGCATCCAGCTGCAACTATCGAAGCATGAAGTCTCTTGCTGATGAATTTGCTGGCGCCTGTTCAGCAACAGGCAAGTCGTGCAGTCTGCAGGCTGTGTGCTTACCAGATGTTACTCGCAGCTACTGGCCCTGTGAGGGATCTGATGCTCTGCCTGGGGGTCAGCCCTGATGCTTTTGGGGAATTGGCGTGTGTGTGAATCCATATGAGGTGGCCCTAGGGAGCATGTGTAGATGTGGATGTGCTTCTTGCCACATGCAGTGCTGTCCCGTTTCCCTAGGGGATGAATGGTGGCAGCTTGCAGTACTTTGCATGTTCAGGCAGGCATTTGATAGCTGTAGGGTTTCACAGCCCATGGCAGCCATGATCCCACCACTCCCATCACCACCCTTGTACAAAGAGACAAGAAAAAGATGAAAGTCTGTGGAATCATCACAGATACTGCAAGTTGAGGACCCTTCCTGCTACCCATACACCCTCCCTGCTCTGTTCTTGGTATTTTCCATCACTAGTACTGTGCTAACATAATTGCCACAGGGATCAAATGCAGTTGTGGGCTGTGGACATACCTGGAGTGTGGTTTAGCCAACCTCGTGTTGTAAGGAGATGTTCTCACATCAGAATATTGCTTCCCTTCACTGCAGACTCATAGTAGAGATTCACAGCTGACATACTGGTTTTGGACAAACCTGTAACATAAACTGCACAGCTCCCTCGTGTCTGAGAAAACAGACTGGAGAGAGAGCAAAACCTACACCATACTCTGATTTTAGAAGATAAAAAATTAGAGAAGACCTCAACTTTCTGCCCTTGCAAAAATCTTGGGACTACAGTAGAGCTACTCAGTCAGGAGACAAATGAACATGGTGTCTCTGGAGCCTGCCATGAGATCAAAGCACAAATTCAAGGGGTAATAGTTCCCCAGGTGGCCTGCTGGATACACTGGCTGATGAGAAGAATCAATGGTGATGGGATAGGAGGATAGGAGTTCTTTTTTTTTTTTTAAATCCCCCTAAAGAGTCAGTTACAGAAGTAGGGAGAATTTCAGAGAAAACTGTGGCCAAAGAAGCCTGTGTATGTGCTCATGCAATCATCAAAGGAACCAAGTGCCAGGTGAGCAGTGAGCTGCTCTCCCTCCCCTGTCCAACACACACACATACAAAAATACAGGCTTTGCCTTTCACTTCTTGAGTAGCTCAACTTTTAAATCTGACTACTAAAACAATGCTGGAGCTGGCTGTTGTATTTAACTGCATCTTGTCTGAATAGGTGTGGTGAGCGCCCTGGAGTGAATTTTGAAGGAGTTATATAGCCTTCTACGAGTCAAAGATTGTTAGAGGGGATGTGTAAGCACCATTCTCTGCTCTCAATCAGCAAGCTCCAGTTGCAGGCTCACTAGAGGTAAGATGTTTCAGCTCAAGGGACAGGCTAGGTGACTGCCTTCAGGGCAAGCTTTGAGGAACAGATAGATAGGGCACCAGCTTTTGTAAACTGCTGGGTTCCTGGTCTGTTAACCAGCAGAAGTCACTGCTCAAAGCAGGTTTGGGGACCTTCAGTGGTACAAAGTTTTGAATTGAGCACAGGGCTGCAGCTCAGAGTTAGTACTGCTGTTGCCTTTGCAGACCCTGACAGTCAGCTCTGGGGAAGGCTTTATCAGCAGCCACAAAGAGTATTGTAGGAAGAGAAAGCCCAGCCTCATAGTGCAGGTTGAGCGCTGCCAGGGAGAAGTAGTTTGTCCTTGCCTTTATCAGAGAGATCCTGTGCAGCATTTCAGCTCTTCACAGGTGGCTACTCTTTGCAAGTCTCCCAGCTTCTGCATGCCCTGTTTGGGACACCAAGGGTTGAGTTTAATTGGTGGAACTGGAAATGTGCTCTACCATATACAATGATGGGAAATACTAAATAACCTGGAGCGAGGGGTGGGGGAAGCAGTCAGTCTTACTCACAACTTTAGCACTCAAACTGAAGAAGCTTTTGGCTTCTGGGCCTCTGTTGTAAAATGGAGCTTAGTCTAACCCCACCCTCCCTGACCTTCAATGGTGATAATGAAACCCATGTTTGCAAATCGGTAGGTTGCTGCAGTGATGGACACCACAGAAATGCCCCGGAGTATATTAATAATTCTGTCTTCTGCGCAGGGCTGGGCTGATGTGCAGTAAATACATTCAATGTGTGGTCCAGACACTATGCCAATAAAGAGAAAACAGAAGAGTGACTAGCTGCTCGTTCAGCAATCACTATCTTCAGTGCATTGAATATATGGATCCCCAGGCAAAATGACTGTGGCACTGTGTTATAAAGCCAGTACTGTAACTCATTTATAGTAGGCATGAATTGAGGTTGTACCAGTAATTCTAGTCCTGGCATGTCCCAATGCTGAGGATTGGATTTTACAAGCTGAACACTCTTTAAGTTGTGCAGTTTGGTTTATGACTTAAATTTATTTTACTACCTGTATTGTTTATGCATGGTGCAAGAGATGAATCTATTTATGGACCGATACAGAGAAATAATGCATGTTTGAGGAAGCTAACTGCAGGTGTAAGGAACCATGGCCTGAATGGAGGCTAGTCAAACAGTTCTTCAGTGGTTCCCCTCCCGCTCCCACCCAAACCCTCTAGAATGATCTGCCAATTAACTGGGGGGCGGGCAGGAAGGAGGGGGAAATCTCTAGTATTACAACAGCTTTTGGAGATGGTGGTCATTTCTTGCAGTCCCTGCAAGACAAAGGTGGATTCTAGATTACTGTATGATTTTCCCAAAATATGCTTGCTATTGAAAAGAGACTTGTTTTTAAAAAGATAAGTCACAGTGATCCAAGGAATTTCTTTTTTTCTAACTACAAGAGCTATAAACAAATCTGTAAGTTATGAGGCAATAATTGAGTACATCACTAGATAATGTGTGGTCAGTTTGACCCTGCTGTCTTAATTTAGGAGGTCGTTTTAAAACCACTATGAAGCAGTGCTTTGTGCTGCCTTAAAGGGATATGGGCAATCTCTAAGAAATGAGCATACTTACAGAGACAATCCCTTTGGTTCAGTTTTTGTCCGGTTGTTTCTTTTTTACTGTCTGTGGTGCAGTAAATTAGAACAAAAACAAGTCTGAGCTTGGTATGCCTTTGTAAATAAGCTGCTGTGTGCGAATTGACAGCTTGTTTGCAACCAGGTTATTTATAACAAAGTTTGTGATTTCTCCCACCAGAGCTTGTTTTGCCCTATATTAACAGAATGCTTATGGTAACACCTCCCACCTGTCTATACTGCAGCACTTACACAAAACCCTGACAATTTCAATTGTGTCCTTTTGAAATTTAATCTTGTTGCCTGCTGGAGTAGAAGCAGGGATTTCAGTACATGAACTAGAGATTAATAACTTCAACTCTGCTTGTTTGCTCTGCACAGCTCACCTTACCTGTATCCGTTCTGCTTCATTCCTCCCACAGAAGGAACTGCTTGGAGAACTGGAGTTTTCAGCTTCCACGAGTTTCTCGAAGATCCGGTTTGTGACCAGCCATAGTGCTGAGGCCAGTTACAACCATCTGCTCCTGGCAAAGGTAAAGAGCACACTTGGAAGACTGGATTTGGTGAACTGGGATCCCCTTCATGGAAAGTCCTTTCCCCCCTCCTGTTTCCCCTCACCTTTTACAGATGATCTCTCATTGTCCTCATGTGTATTCAGCTCCCAGGCAGCATCATCTCAAGCCAGGACAGTTGTGCCCGTGCTCAAGCAGCTGTGACCACAGGGGCTCATGCTGTCTAGAGCAAAGAGGCTGGGTATCTGCAAAACCACCTGCAGACCCTGAGAAAACAGCTGTTGTGGCAGTGACCTGATCGTGGCTGGCATAAGCTGAGAAAAATGGAAGTATCAAACTTGTTTAGACTTTGTTTTTGTCCCCACTGCTCTGCGTAAGCTTTGAGTTGGGCCTGGTGTGAAATGGCGTTGTGCATGCACAGGGTGCAGTTACACTAACTGTGCTGTGGTGGTGCAGGACTGCCTAGTTTCTGTTGCCAACATGGCCCAGGAGCTGGTTTTGGTGTCACAGCCTTGTCCCACCACTGGCAATTGCCCAGAACCACAAGACCAGGGAACCTGGTGTTTCAGGGCCATCTGGCTACGAGGACAGTGACCAGCACAGCCAACAGCATTACACCTGCTTTTTCTTAGATGCTGTGAGGTAGGATTTCACCCCAGCCTGGGCTAGCATTAGGCTGCTATCCATTTTCTCTTCCATCTGTTTTGACTTCCTAGGTCACCAGCTAGGAGTGAATGGGCAGATGGGCAAGTCTTTGGTTACTAATCACCTGTGTCCTACTCACTTGACCTAGGGAGAGGATATTCAGGTAAGCAGTTGCATTCCTCTAGATATTTTTCATCCCAAATTGCAACCTTACCTTTCACATCTGACTCAGAATGAAGCAACTCCTGGGGACAAGCTTCAGGGACTGAGGATGTCCTCCCATCTGCCTCAACTGGAGGTCTGCTTTGGTGACTTCATTAATACAGGGAAGAGGCAACTGGGATAGCTGTGGGTTGTGCTATGACCCATGACTATAGCCCTCAGCAATCAGGCATGTTGAGCAAGAAGACTAATATGGAGAAATCTCCTCTTCCTCTGTTCTATTGGAGGGAGAGTGTTGCTGTCATGGGGTGAGAGGCCAGTGACTGGTTTACACAAGGACACAAGGAGGGGAGCCACCCGTCTAGCTCATGGATGTAGTGATAACATTGGGTGAATCAGTATTTGCTGCACAGCTTGCACATACAACAAAGTCATGGTGACCCAGGGCATAAAACTGTCTTAGCAGCCATGATTGCACTTGCTTAGCCTTTGTTCCAGAACTAAAACATATGAAGCATCTTCTGATTCAGCAGGGAAGCTCCTCCCAGCACGTGTTCCTCCCACATCTGTAGACATGCTGGAGGAGCCAAGTCGTTACTTTGGAAGAGCTCTAGGTGTCAAGTCTCGGGCATAGCTAGGTCTGGAGGAGGAATGCCCATCCACCACCTGCTTCCGTTGCTGAGGATCAGGGATGGGCTGGATCCAGACCAGCTGGATAGTCCCAGCAAAGACAGGGCAGCTGCCAAATGCCTCACTCAAAACTGAGGAAACAGTGGTGTGAGAGGAGGTTTGAGTCCATGGGGCCTCACTTCCTACTGGGCTTGAAGGAATGTGGGTACCTGCAGCTTGAACTACGCAGTCTACATGAGATGATCTACCATGGAGAGATTTACCTCCCTGTGAAGGGCCTCAACCCTACACGCTGTTGAAGCTTGGAGCTGTGATGTGCTTCAGTCCGAAGCCTTCCTCGCCACCTGTGTGAAAAAAGGCTTTTTTTTCCACGCTGAGAGGGTGCCCAAAGCATGGAGGAGGCTCTGCACACCTCCTGCCTGCGGAGCAGCCCAGCCCTGGGCTATTGCTAAGCGAGTGGCGGGGCAAAAAAATATTTTGCAGAATATTCTGAATAATGGCGATGGTGAGAAAAAGAAAGAGAATTAAACGGCGGTTCAGAGCAGGACACGTGTAGCCTGAGGTAGGGAACGCAGAGTGATGTGGATTAACGAGGTGCTGAAGCTGTCCTTTCCCCTGCTTGCTGTGGGAAGATCCCTAACCATGAAAGAAAATTCTTCTAGGAAGTTGCACAATATATCCAAAACTACCAGTTTTCTAGGAAACCCCCTGTAGTTTAGTTATTTGGGCAGTGTGTATGAATATAGGTGTCATAATTTGCACAAGTTGAGGCCATGTTCGGGATCCACCGAAACACTATTTTTTTGCTGCGCTGGAAGCAGTGGGATTACCCTGGATACACTGCGTTCAGCAATAATATTTCCCTCAGTAAATTTTACTGCCTCTTTATGTCACTGGGGTTTAGACTGTTACCACAGTGTAATTGTGACTTAAATAATTACTGTTTCTGGTAGTGCTGCCAGGTGCCTTTATCATTTCCGAATCAAAGAGAAAGAGTGGCTTGGTCCTGAGGGCCCCACAGACGGGTGGGATTGGAGAATGGATGTAGTTTAGCAGAGCACTCAGAGGTGTTGTGCGGCTGCAGAGAACGGCCATGCAGAGGGATAACGTATACTGAAAATTTTTACTTTGTTTTTATAAATCTCCAGGACATCACCGTTAAAATTCTTTGTGCCAGCTATTTGATGCTAAGGTTTTGTTTCCTGTAGAGGTAAGGTGGGAATTTCTCCCTTTTTGTAACATCTTGCTCTCACTAACATATTCTGAGGACATTTACCAGTTTTCAAGCACCTTTGACAGAGAGTTATTAACTTCTGACAATTTAAGACATGGCCTTACAAAATAAAAAGACCCTATTACTGCCCTTGTTGAGGGGAAACGCTGGCAAGCTCCTTCTTTGGTAGCCCTCAAGTCATCCACACTGGGCAGGAAGGAGGAGAGGCACTGCAAATGAGACTTCATTAGTACTGCTGCTCCCAGAACTACTTGTTCCATCTCAAGATCTTATGTCTGTTATGGAGAGTCCTCCATCCCACCAAATCCACAGCATTTGCAAAAAAAAAAAAAGTCATGCCCTCCTTTCTTGGCCATTCCTTTACTCCACAGGGTGGCATATGTTATTAAGGGGTGGATAAAACTGTGAGGCACTCTGTGCAGCATCTGTGCTGCAAGAAGATGAAGATCTTGTCATCTAGCTGCGGGATGCTCCTCAGGAGGGGTGTAGCAAGATGCCAGTTCAGTAGCTGTCCCTCCTCCTCATGCTAAATCTCTCAAGACTCTCCTTTAGTTTTGATGTGAACAGGCATGATTTCCAACCAGACATCTATCTGATTTACACCCGTTTAAGTCAGGGGTGACTCCGAGTCACTCCTATCTTTGAGCTGTCCTGGCGTGTCAGAGACCTGCTGTGGTGCACCTGTGCTGACAGCAGCATGCAGGGCAGCAGCGTGCAGACATCCCTGAGCCAGCAAAGCACGGGCTGGTAAATCTTGCTGGTGCAAAGCTGTGCATCATAGCTCAGCCTGCGTTTGCTTGGAACCAGGCCCAAGCTAATAAACCCAGCTAGATTGCTTCCAGACCCAGGCTGGCCCAGGAGGAGCCAGCGCAAATGTCACTACTCTGTGCTGCTTGCTCTGAGGTAGCTTAATTGTCTCTAATGGTGTGGGCCAGCTCCAGGCACCTGTAGGACAGGAATGGAATGATGCATGGCCACCATGTAGACAGAAGCACTGAATGCATCTGAAACTGCATAATCGAGATGTCTTGGCCAGGTTCTACCCAGTTCTGACACATCTCCTCCTTCCCAGGCCTAGGCCATTGGCAAGGCTTTTGCGCTCTCCTGCTGCTACTCCGTGACACACTGCAGTTGCTGTGGCTTTTGCACAGAAGTTGTTTATAGGGTGCTGCTGGCTGTTCAGCAGCTGAGTGGTTTGCGGGTGTCCTATGGTTCCTGCCTGTTGTGTGCCTAGTGCAGAGGCAGCCAGATGCGTGAGCAGGTTGCCTGTGGAGAGAGATGGGGCCCCTTGAGGCCCGCGGGCAAAGGGGAAGAGACCAGGGCCTCGGCAGCAGGTCTGAGAGAAAAACATGGACCATGAACAAGTGCAGGCACAGCTCACCGCCGGGGCGAGCACCGGGAAGGTGCGTGCCCTCTGACGAGGCTCGGGGCGCAGGGGGGT
>NW_010543562.1:0-32262 GCF_000687285.1 Phaethon lepturus
CAAGCTCTTTCACCAGTTCCCTCAGTACTCTCGGGTTGATTCCATCAGGCCCCATGGACTTGTGAGTGTCCAGGTGGCATAGCAGGTCCTTAACTGCTTCCTCCTGGATTATGGGGGGGTAATTCTGCTCTCCATCCCTGTCTTCCAGCTCAGGGGGCTGAATACCCTGAGGATACTTGGTCTGGCTATTAAAGACTGAGGCAAAGAAGGCATTAAGTACCTCAGTCTCATCCTCATCCTCGGTTCACCCCTGCATCCAATAAAGGATGGAAACTCTCCTTGCCTCTCTTTTTGTTGTTAATATATTTGTTAAAACATTTTTTGTTATCCTTTATGACCGTGGCCAGATTGAGTTATAGCTGGGCTTTACTTGGGAAGATGAATGCCATAATTCCAACCATCCCCCCTTTGTTCTTCCCCTAGGTTTTATTGTTGAGCATGATGTCATATGGTATGGCATATCCCTTTGGTCAGTTGGGGTCAGCTGTCTTGCCGGTCTCCCCTCCCAGCTTCTTGTGCTGTCTATTCACTGTTGGGACAGGGTAAGGAGCAGAAAAGGCCTTGACTCTGTGTAAGCACTACTCAGCAGCAACTAAAAGATGCTTCTACTATCAACACTGTTTTCAGCACAAATCCAAAATACAGCCTCATACCAGCTACTATGAAGAAAATTAACTCTATCCCAGACAAAACCAGCACAACGAACAACTTGGAAGACAACAGGGTTTATAGCCTGCAGTGAAAAGCCACTCAGTTACAGAGAAACAAGTATTCCTGAACTCTTTTAAAAATAACTCAGAATGCAGTTTTAACTATGAATTGTGAGTAGTACCTACAGAACTAACTCATAAGAGAACATAAAGTTCTTAAATATTTTCATGTATTTGCATATTCCTTTTATATCTGAATTTTAATGTGCATTCTAAAATTCCTACCCTGTATAATGCATGAATTTATACAAATAATGAAAAATAACACGTAGCAAAGAACTGTTTTCTGCAAGTTCATAGAAAAAAGTCAGATTACGCACATTTCAGTAATGGTTTCTGGAAGGTTCGTTGGGATTTCAGTAAGGCCTTTCCCACGACAGTCCACAATGTTGTTACTACAGGTGCATGCAGTAGGGCAATGCAAGACACTGCAGGATGGAGCCATGAAGGATTGGTGACCTGCAAAGGAAAAAGAGTTTCTCCTAAAATTGCACAATACTGTCAAACGGTAGTCCAGTTTACCTCAATAGTAAAACATCACATTTTACACTTCCTTGAAAAATGTAAGGAAGAAGTTATAAAATAAACATTGTAGCCCATCAATACTTTTGAACTGCATTATTTTCAATATCCAATTAATAGCAACCTGTTGACACAATACTGAGAGATGAAAGACATCTGCTCAACTACTGTGCTAGCATTACATCCTTTTTCAACTTCTTTAGCAACTTGCATTCAAAATGACATTGTTAAAGAAGACTAAGTCTGATCCATTTTTCATGTATATTTATTCTGTGGTTTTAAAAACCTATTATTGATTTACTTAGTTTTCAGAATTTTGTGTAGTATTAATAATACAAGTCAACAGAAATGAATGAGCTTTGCTACAAAAACTGAAGGTGTCCTGCTAGTTCTGTTCTGCAAATACTTATTTGAATATAGTCCTTCAGTTATATATCACTTACAACCAATATTGGAGTTATGACATTTTCATTCAATCACACAGAAATAAATAAAAGCTTCAGCTTCAGAGCTCATACTCTTACTTTCTGTGATAGCTCAGCAGATTTCTTCCTCTCACTCACTCAGGTGGCTAATTTACACAACTTCCTCCCCACCTCCAATTTCTTGTGCTATATGTTAAACTGAGCATTTATAATTGCATTTAAACATAATCACTTCATATTTAGGTATGTTTCAGAGGTAAAAAACTTATTATATTTTCCTGCAAATAGACAGATTGCACATTTTATAATATACTACTGCATTCATTCTTGCGTCTATTTAATGATAGAACATTGTTGCTTTGTAATGATACAGAAAGACGTAAAGGGATTAGAAAGGCATGAAGCCCTCTTCTTCTTTTTTTAATTAAGGTAAAAAAAGCTAGAGACTGTTTTGAAATTCTCAGGGAAAAAAACTTCTTGACTATGAAACCACAACTTAATCTAAGATCTCTTTCACTGTATTTAATGTCATATATTAACATAGGAAAGGTACATTGATACTGTAAGTTGCAGTCAGTGCTGCTCCTACCAACTACATCAAATAACAACTGCTCAAGTTTTAAATTACTGAAAAAGTTAGTCTTTTGAGATAGTAGTTTACAATATAATAATTTGATTTCACATTTTTGTATGTGCTACAAACGTACAAACAGCTGCCCAAACTAATATCATATACTACTCTTTGTATACTGACAGGCAGCAGATATTTCACCCACTTTTATTAAACAAAAATATAGTGATACAGGGAGAAAACATGGTTATTCCATTTCCTCAAAATCAGCATTATAATGACCAAGTTATAAAACTGTTCTTGACACTTGCGCTCCGCAGCAATACCATTTACAAGTAAGTTACGTGAAGTGATCTTGTTAGGAGCCATTTTAAGTGTACACAAAGGCAGAATTAGCAGTAAGAATACTGCCAGCTTTTGCCATGAAAAGATGGCAGTGCCTTACACTTTGATGTCAGAGGCTGTTTAATAAGGACAGAACAATGCACTCTCCCTAGAACTCCTTTAAAAGCATATATGTGTGCAAATTTTGGCGTATTTGGCAATAAGCTTCTGGGAGTCTGCAGAAAATCAACCAGCAGAAACAACCCTGCTGAATCACTGAGAAGACAGAAAGCTATATTCCAGATGGTTTTCAATGTTTTTGAGGAAACTTGAAACAGTAGTCAAAGTTTAGAGAAAATTTTCAATCTGAGTCTAAAAATATTTAAATAAGAAAGATAAACTTGCCTTCTTCCTCATCTAGAAGATATGAATAAAGGAAAAAAAATTGAATAGAGAAAATGTGATTAGTAATGAACCGTTAATCATTTCATCATTTCATATCAGAAAATAACCTGATGCACTAAAGCATACCAATAACATTCAGAAAGTTACTTAGGGATTCAGAATATTATTTAAACTGCAGAAAGTAACAACAAGAAGAAGCAACAACCTGTAAAGTTAAAAAAGGATAATTCCTTATTACTAAAGGCCTTGTGTTCTTAGTCAGTGCACCTTTTATTTCATTTTCCGCATCTCTCCCCCGTAACTATACTTATATATACTATATTTACTATATACACTGTGAATGCAGCATTTACACAAAATTTGTAAGGACGGAACCACCCCCCCTAATTTTTAATAAACGTTAATGCTTGGATAATGCAAAAGCTATCAAAAGTCAACAATGCAGCACTAGCTATCACAGCTGAGCTGTCAGTAGGTGCGTTTTAAAACAGGACTCGGTGAGCGAATCTGTTTCCCTTACCACTGCAGACAAACTCCCGTTTTTGGACCTCGGCTACGTTGTGTCCCCGGAGGTGGGACGGCCCCATGCACTGGGTGTAGAGGCCGACCCGCGGCCGCTGCCGCAGCCAGTCGGACAGCCAGGCCAGGTGGCAATCGCAGTAGAGGTTGTTGGAGTGGAGACGGCTGTATGGGAAGAAACACGTCAATATCTTTAAGTTAGGAAGAACAAACAGAAAAGCAACCAATTTGCAAGCCCCCCCCTTCAGCAAGAAACTATGTCACTTTATTAATAAAAATTATTAGTGAGGAATCAATTTTTCACATCTTTCATTGAAAGTCTGAGAGATAAATGCTAGTAAATGAAACTATACAAGCAGAAAAATTACTTTTATTTGTGGTCTAATTAAGTGGAAGAAAGAAGAAGGCTTCCTAATAACCTACCTAGTTTCTTTTCTCTTGTCTAAAAGAAAGAAGAAAATATACAAGAGCTTGAAAGCTGCCGTGGAACTCCTTAGTCCACATCTGTACAAATAGTGAGTAAGACAAAAATGTCTCAAGTAAATTGCCCTATAGTGATAATATACTGTCAGAAAAAAAGAGTTAATAAAAGATTTGGTTTCTAATTAGATAGATCTTAAGTCTGGCCATTATTAGTCTCTATAGAAACAGCCTGCAAAATCTCTTTAACAGGTCATATTCATTTTCTGCTGAACAAGACAGAGTAATAACTCAATATAAAACACTTTCTTCCACATCCCTTTTCTGATTTCCTCTCTTTTTGTTTAATCACAGAAAGAGGGATTAGCTGCTTTTGGTTCCTAGGGACCTGCGTTCTAAGCAATGCCTGAAATTAAAAGACCAAATGGCAGCAAGCTATGGAATTAAGTAAGTCGCCTCTCTGTCGGCAGGATCCGGCACAAGACCATGGCTCCTTGCCTAGTGGCAAAAAGCACTTTGCCATTGATAAAATATCAGACAAATGTATTCTCTAAATTAGGTAAATTACTTTTCTCTGGCTCTTGCTTTTCTCTGGCTCTTACATTTTCTCCAACTACAGAAAAGGATGTCCACAGCTATAAATCAAATCCTTACTCGGAATCATCCATAACAGAGTAATGTCATTTTGGTCCTTTTTAGCTGATGTGTTCCATCCTAACTAAATAACTGGAAAGGAAGTGCAAGAAAATCAGAATTTAGACAAGGGGTCTAATTAATTAATTAAAAAAAAAATCTGTACAGCAACATGAAATGTGTAACCAGTATAAATAAAATATTTTAACTAACTCTTCTTTTCCCCATAAATGACTAGAAATTAAAGGCAATGTATTTTCCTGTACTAATTCTTGTGTGGGTGCTTTGCGAGTATAGCTCACAATACAGCACACTCATTCAGTACAATCTGTGGCCAGCTGTAGGCAAGAATACCATTGCAAATCAGAACTAATGCCACTGAAATCAATACAGTTATACAAGCATATTCTGACTGCAAATGGGACATTACAGCTCTAATCTAGGACTCTGTGTGTCCATTTTCTTTTAGTTCTAAAATAAATTTTCAAAAGCTGAAATATCCCACCAAAAAAATATAAATGTTGCTAATTTGATTCACTGTAATTTGTGGTTCAGAATATAAACTTGAAGGTTTGAAAGAGGTACAGACACTCATGTTTTCAAGTCGCAGACCCAAAAGAATGGAATGAAATTCTGTTCTCAAAATATAATGAAGGTTACCAAAAGCCCATGGTCAGCACTATTTAAGTACTCTTGTATTTGTCCAAGCAAGAATAGTTACAATTCTGTTATGAAATCAACAGAACTACTCACCTGCGTGAAGCTTCTTCAGTTACGAATGGTATGTTAGCTCGAGTGAATAGCCCTACTGATTTCAGAACAGTTGTGCAACCCAACATACGTAAAAGAAAATGGACAGGCTCTTTGTAAAAGTAGTTCTTTAACAGTAAGAGCTACTCTTGAACTCTGATAGAAACATCCCATTCATATTTGATTCCCACTTCACTGGAAACTCTGTTTTAAAGAGTCTCAGGACTAAATCTTGCCATGTTCTGGTTTTGCCACTCAACACAATATACATATATTCTTAGTTCAGTATAAACATACAAAGGAAATGATCACAAACTTGGATACACACTATTTTCACAGTGTTTTGGTTTAGAAGCCTGAAGTGGTCTTCTATGAAATTCATAACCTCTAAAAATGGAGACCTTATTGTAAATGCTGACACAACTTTAATTATAATAGCACTACCGGATGATGCTATAATTTTATGTTACAAAGAATGTTGGAGAGCCAGTTTAGTTTAATTAGGTCTGCTAGCAGTAGAGTAATAAAAGCATAAAGATTACTCATTTATCACATCTGACAGCCAATCAAAGATTCTTACATGTTCCTAAATGAAATGTGACCCATTCAATAGCTCAAAGTAAAACAAATTTTTGACTTTCAAAACCCAATTTTTTTAATCTATACAGCTGTAAAATATAAAAAAAAATCCCCCCTGCCCTCATCTTTTTTGTTAGAAGGTAAAGCTTTTCTGTGACTGAATACAGCACTGTGGAAAACCCAGTTGAGAAAAGGCCAAGAAACCATTTTCATAGACTTACTAATCTCACATCCTAAAAAAGCTGATGGAAAAGGATGCAACTACTTCTTTATCTCCTGAGCCACAAGTATGAGCTTTGGGGTCACTTGTAGGCTTTACTTTTCAGAATTAGCTGTCATACACACAGACTTCACAGTTGTCAACCTCATGATACCTCAATTTTTTTTTAATTGAGCTTATGCTTTCTTTGCCTGTATACATGTTCATAGACCACTGACAAAACTTGACAGAGGTAAAAATGATATACTGGACTGATAAAGATGGCAGCCAGTTTCAGTGGGACTACTTACAATGTTCTGAGTTTGGGCATATGGTTGAAACTTGCCACAGACAGTCGAGTGATGTTGTTATTGTTGAGAGTGCTGTGAAGTCAAGAAGAAGCATATTAACATGTTACAGATATGTCACATTTACTACACTTCTAGAAAATTCACAGTTAATGAAGATCATGGTGTATCCTTTTTAGGGATGGGTATCAGGAAAAAAATGTGCATTTAGACATACTTTTCCTCCCTGTTCAGTCCCTGGTAAAACAGTATGGTTTGACCATTGCATTAGCAATCCTAAGTAATTTGAGGTCCCAGTAATCTATGATTTACTCCAATGGAGCTTCCACCAATGTTGAGAACATCTATGGCGTTCAAGCTAAGCTTGTCATCCTGATGTAAAAAAAGAGTTCTTGGTGAAAATGCCTTGATTCTAGGACTCTGTTTTCTCTTTCTAACTTGTGAGAGCCTGTATTTTTTCACAGAAGATAAAAGTACAAAATCTGACTGTTTTTTCAAGAATTTTAGGAAAAGATTAACTCTGGGTTGCAATTAGATTTTATATGGAACAGAGTTGCTATAGATGATCTAGAGCTGCATGAATAATATGGGAGTTTCTGCTGTACAATTTGAAGGAGTTAGGATTTTTAATACTGTAGCAAACTAATAATTTAAATTTTAGACAAGGTGTCTGGAACTTGAGATAGGGACTAGGAACAAATCTTACCCAATTGTTGGCTAGCTCAGACCCGTCATACTCGGTAAGTGTAGTTTGTAAATATAATAAAACTTTATGAACAATCCTGCAATTAAATATTGTCTTTAGGCTGCAAATAAAATGCAAACAAGCTTGACTCCAGAGCAAGGAAACAAGCGATAGAATTTACAGTTTTGACTTAGAGATTACTCATCTGAGTAGAATGGAGAATGTGCTCTGGGATGTTAAACACATAACTATGGCACTAATAAATAATAGTTCCCACTGACCAAACCTTTTTTCCCTTTTGAAAGAAAAAGCGTTTTACTTTTTCTTTTTTTTTTTTTAAATGACAAAGTGTAATTTGTGCTCATTTTGAATAAATTTTTAAGTACTATCTGATTCTGAAACAGAGAGAGGTAAATCCACAGCACCCCGAACAGAATCAGGCTATACACCTCCACATTAACCAAACAATTAATTACTGGTACAATGTGCTGCATTTTACCTTTGTGTGCTTACTCATTCCATGTCCTAAATGTTTTCTTCACTGTGCATAGGGGATCTCCCCTGTGTGCTCATAGAGCTACATAAACAAAGAGTAGAATAATAAAAGAAGAAGAAACAGGAAGAATCATGCCCTTTTTGAAAACAGAACAAAAATGAAACAACAAAAAATGGCCATGTGGGTATATTGCAAAAGGTGTCTTAATGAAAAAATGACAGTCAGTAAATCTTAGCAGGATTTTCTTACAATGTCCACATGGCAAATGACAGCTCCCATAGTTCTTCCTGCATAACTTCTTCCAAGGTTTAAAAATCATATCTCTTCAATGAAGGGAATGGAAATCAGTGCATATTTCCATACCTGTTAGCTGTTTAAGGAAAATGTATCTACAAATGTTTTAATTTTCAATTTCAGATGTTTAATGTTTGCCTTGCTATTTTTAATTTCTTTCTGCAAGGGTACAGAAAAGTATCAGGCGTGGATGTAAGGGATACATAAAGAATTAAATAATTTTCATAACTATTTCTATCTAATGATGAAAACACTTGACTTCATTACAGAGATGTAATTAAAAAAAAGTTGGCTCAATACTTTTACCTAAGTGTTATGTACTATTGAAAAGACTGTGATGACAGAAAGACCTTTTTTTCATTTCTTAGATACTTTAATTATTTTTATGACAGAACTATATATTTTCCCATAGTCTGTTTTCCCCAGTACAGAAAGAGAAAGAGGAAAAAGGAAAACTAAAATTTCACAGAAATTCACAGGGAGGATTATACCCATAACTGCTTTCATCTTTCAGAATTGTCCAGGTTTCAGATTGATTTTGTATCTTTAACACTAACAGCCTCTAACATTCTGCAATTATTTAACCAGTATATAAGACCTGCTACCTTGGTAAACCTTTCAAACTGCCACTAAACAGGATTACAACCTATTTAAAAGCTTTATCATACAGTTGTATTTTGAAGTAATTATCCACACTCTGTGCTTAGATAGAATAATTAACTCCAAATAAAAACAAAATACGTAGTCTTTTTTGCTACCCAGTGCATACATAGTATGGTCTGATCTACATATCTATCATTTTTTAAGCCATATTGGAAAGGAAGCTGAATTACATACAAAATCTTCAGTACTTTTGAAATAACTATCTCAATTTTTAAAAACTTAATCACTACATCATTGCTTATCATATAATGTAATTCAAAATAGTGAACACAGTTGTATATTGGAATGTTAATAACCTATGTATATTCGCTCACAAAATTCTAACCACCTACTTTTTCAGCAAACTATTATTTTAACAATGTTTTTTTCCTTTTTTTGCATTCATTGAAATAAATTTGAAAATTTTACCACTGACTTCAACTGTCAAGGATGACCTTTTCAGAACACTAAAAATTGCAAGCATTAAAAAATACAGGAAATATGCATTTTTTTTAAATATACATTAAATACACTCACTTGTAAAGAAAGGCTTGTATTAAAAAACATAATAACCAGATTAAGCCATCACCGGAAAAGTTATTCTGTCATACATATGAGTTCCAAGGATAAAAATCTCACAGAACATCAGGTTTACTGACAGACAACCAACAATTCATCAACTTCACAATTAGATATAATATTGAACCTAACACACCTTTTACATGGCTTTATACCAGAAAGTTAACAATAGGTTTGTTTTTCTATGATTACAAAGTAACAAAACAAAATCAAATTTAGCTGTCAGGTTCATTCACTCGTAAGTAAGTCCAACTATTGCTTAATAAAAAAAACAACTTTACCACCAGCAGCTCACATATTCTTTAGTTTCTTGGACATACAGACACTGTCTATTGATACAGAAGCTTCAGAATCTTAAAAAAACAAAAAAACCCCTCCCTCACCCCCCTCAAGTTGTTGTGATTTACCAAGTGTGATTCAAACTAACGTGAAGTAACTGACTGACACACAAAGTCTTTCATTCCGCTTAATGTCGAAAGCCCTGAACAAATGTGACATTTTTTGACTGACAGAGCAAATATTTCAGGTATGTGTCCCATGCCTCAGACTCTTTGGGAACCGAGGCACTTTGCTCATTACAGGGACTATGTTCAGGTCAGGGGTCACTGATGATAATTTTGTTACCTTTAACCTCACTGATGGCCACTTTGAGACACTGAGAATAAGAATGCAAAAGAGTATTGCAATACTAACCTTCGGTGACGTAAAAAAGATATCTTTCTACACACATATATATTTATACATATAAAATTTAAAATGTTTTAAAAAAAGCAATTAATGTGGACGTGCTAAACATCTTAACACATAAGATGTAGTGTTTGATAGAAAAGTGCCTCTTTGAAAACATCCGGATTGCCAAACACATATAGTATATCGTTCCTTAAACCGAGTCTGAAAGATCGACTTGATGCCAGAGTATACAACAAAGGCAATCCTCATAATATTCCGCACTTCAACAGTGACAGATAATTTACAAAATTAGTTGGATTCATTGATACTGCCCCCCCATTTTAAAAGGAAACGTATTCTTCTCTTACAGTATCTGCCATCTGCTTTTTTTTTTTTTTTAATTGTGTTTAATGGCTGTCTTGCAGAGTAAAGGAATATCTCTGCCTCTCCACATCTTTTTACCATTTTATAGCACATCGCAGCGGATTATTTTAAGACACCTTTTCACCAGACCATCCTGACACCAGGCTGCAGCTCGCAGATAAGCTTTTACATTAGTACTCCCCAGATACTGAGCTCTTGCTACAAGTAACAGATACAGGAATACTTACAGCACTTCCAGGTCGCGCAGAGCCCTAAACGCCCCGTCTTCAATACAGCTGATCTGGTTGTAATCCAGTTGCCTGTTAAACAGATTAGGAAGGCATTTGTAAGGGAGACGAGCGCTGGCAGCGTTGGGTGCAGGGAAAGCCTGCCGAGGGGCCGGCAGAGCTAGGCCACGCGAACCCAGACGCGCTGGCGAACAGGCTGGGTCGGCCCAGCCTGTCACACGGCGTGCCGGCCGGGCGCTGCCACAGAAACCCCCTTTCCCTCCCAACCGCCTGCGCGCAGCAGCAGCGCTGGGAAAGCTCCCGTAAATAATAACTGCGCCTTATATTAAATGCCAAAGGAATGCAATTTCATTACATCGAGAAAAGCTATCCATTAAAAGCTCTCAGCGTCATCTTGCTGAAACAATTTCATTAAGGTAAAGGACGGTAAATCACTTAATGTCACACGCATCCCCTCGGTGACCTAACAGAATCCATTTATCAGAGCAGCCCAGCTGCATGTTAATTCCACCCGCCGCGGCAGCGACCGGCGAGAGACACCACTTTGAGGGGTCCCTCTGCGTGCGTGCATGCCTGGGCTGGGAGGGGGTGCGGGGCTGGGGGGGTTAGAATAATTGCCTTCCAGAACATTTCTATATGTAGAAATAATAGTGTCCAAGGTATTGACATACTTGGTTGCTTATCTCCTTTAATTCTGCTCCAAACGAAACTAGCATTTCTGCCGTATCCTTCAGTATGTGGTTTTCTACATATCTAGTGCTCTCTGCAATTATACACGGATAGGATATTGTAACAGAGCACTTGAATTCTGGGCATAAAACTCAGCAATCCATCCCATACATTATTAATCTTTAAGTATTAAGTTATGAAAAATTTACATGCGTTTCTCTGAAGAATATTATTACCTTTTCAATTCAAAACATTGATACGGTACCTGCTGCCCAATTAAAAAAGTCTTCCGAAATTAATAACCATGCAAAAAGAAAATACCAGTTTCTCTGCTGATAAAAGCTTTCCCTGCAAATATTGCCACATGTCTTATGCTTTTTGGGGCACGACTCACAAAGCAAAGGTGATATAACGTCACTTTAAACAACCAGAAGATCTTCTCCAAGCTGCTAACTTGTCAGCGTCAGAAAATATGTATGAGTAAACGTGTGTGAACAATACTGAGAAAATGAACAAAATACAAATGAACTCTGCCCTTCTGTCTTCAATTATATATTAGCTAGCAGGGCTAATGAGGCTTTCACTACAACATTTTCTGTGATTTTTCTGAATCTATGATAACATTTTACTTTATTAATAAATCATCACACCCACTGTCGAGTGTAATGTACCAGCTTCTATAAAGTTCTAGTTTCATCCATATTTTTCATCTGAATTACTACTACACAGGAATAAAGTATTATCCTAACTATAACAGTGTCTGTGTTTCTGTGTACTGAAAGCTAAATGCAAACTATAATGTCCTGAATATGATCTTTAATCATTTTGGTGCAATGATACAGCACCGGTGCTGCAGCGTTAGAATCTTTAAGCCTACTTTCTCAGGCCTCTTCAATTTTTACTAATGAATTTCATTTAACAATTAAGTTAATAGCCTTTTTATTTTAAAGAGGTAAAATATATACACAGCACCATTCTCTAACCTCTTGAACAATTTATCAAAGCTATTTAAATTAGTACAATGGCATGAAATGTTACCCTTGACACAATACAAACGAGAAATTGTTTCCAGACAAATTGGAAAAATCTTTTAATGCCATCAAATTTGCCTAATGCAGTCTGCAGGTTAATCTGTGAAAGGGTGAGCTGTATGTTTGCCCATATCTTATTATCCTTAGCTGTCAATGTATAAATCAGTGCTGACACAGCTTCTTCTAAATCATCCATATTATACACAAAGGAAAATCGTTTAACAGTAGAGAAAGCAGTTGAGCAAATCTTGTCCTACACAAACTGAAAGGCAGATTTCTTCCACTAGACTGGCAGCAGTTGTAGTACACCCGAAAACTTTTGGACTTCCTTTAATGAGTCACCATGACCACTACCTTAGTGAAGGGTGAAGTAAGTAATCTTACCAGAGAGATTACTCTGTTTGCACTGAACTAATTAGTTGGTTTTGGTTTGGGGGAAGGGAATTTTGTGGGTGGGAGAGGAGAAATATTTCTTCGCTTTATAAATTATTGTCTTTGAAAGATACTACCGTCTTTATGTTTTAGATGATCTTCCACTGGTTATGACCATGATATAAAATGATCAGACACACACCACGAAGAACAACTGGCATGATATATATTTTTTAAGCTATAAAAGGTACATGACTTTGTGTGCCTAGCTCGAATAGCAATTTATGGTATTTGTGTTAAGGTAAAGATATCCACTGCATATATAATCCAAACAGAAAGTTAGACAATATTTCACAACCTGTATATCATTAACTTATGATGTCCCTCTAGCAGATATACTGAAGCAGTCTGAATTTTTTGGATAAGACCAGTTCCTGATAGCAAGTTGTGTGAGTGCTATGACTTAAGACATAAGCAAGAATACTAGAGAAAAAAAGCACATACATGTCTAATTTTAAGTTATGCTTATAATTTTCTTTTAGCATAATGACTTTCAAAACCACACATATAATCTACAATGCTATAATGAAACTTTTCTCATCACTAATTTACTAAGCATACCAATGTTCCTAAGTCCATTTTAGAAAGTTTTTTGTTCCCGAGAGTTTATTTTCTTCTTTTCAAATTATTAAAACACCCTGAGAACAGAAGCTGATCAGACATGGACTAGCAACTCTGGCCCATCCTAATCCTTCCCCTCTCCCCAGTCTCTCTTCGTCATCTCTGCCCCTGCCTTGTCTCCATGTTGGGTCTTTTTTATGTGGGGTCTTCTCCATCCCTTTGGAAAGCTGCTATTGCTTTCTGTACCCACTTCCACAAAGCAGCTGATTGCCTTCCGCAGTGCCATTCCTGTGAAGCTCATAAAACGCCAAACAATGGCTGTCACATTCAAATCCTTTCTGTTGTCACAGAGAATTAAATACGTTTTACACCCATATCTGCAGCATTAACTGCGTATTTCATACACTCACTAATCTTCTGCTATTTGAAAGGTTAATGTTTATGTGAGCTCAGCTGCAAGAACCAGTAAGAACTAAATAAAAAGCATTCACCTAATAAGAAAATGCCTGCTTTCAAATGTTTTTTATTTATCGCTTTTGCTGATACATCTTGCATCTGTAGAAACATGTTGCTAACTTCTATTTTCTTCCCTTTTAGCATATGTTGTCTACCAGATAATGATAAATAAATATCTAAAAATAAACCTTGTTGTCCCACAAGAAGAGCATTCAATGACTAACAGAAGATGCAGCATACATTTGAAAACTACCACCCTCATACAGAAAAAAACTGATACCTAACTCTGACAGAGAAAACCCTCTTTACTCATTCATAGAAGCTGCATTAAGAGTTGGGACAATTTCAGTCAATCTGTCTGCTTTACTCTCTTGTTCTTCATGGCTTACGGACACTTGCAAGAGAAGCACCGTTCAGCTTTGCCACCTTCCTCTTTGTTCAGAAACTATCACATTCTTCTCGTGTATCAACTCAATTGTAAACATTGTTCAAGGAGTCATCAGAAAATGTCAGAAGCCTTTCTAGATACCTACAGTAGCCTCCTTCCCAGTAAAACATTTGGAAAAAAAGTCTCTAGTTTTAGCACATTGTACACTGGATTTCATATCATTATAATTTTACCTTGGGAAAAGAACAGAGTGCACAATATTTATCACTGCAAGACAATTTTTGGAAACAGTCACTTTTTTTTAGAACAGAACTGAGTTATGTTTCCTATTTCTCAATTCCCTTCTCAATTTCAATTTCAAGAGTAATCAATAATTTCAGAGGCATTAGTTGAGAAAGATGTAAAAAAAAAAAAAAAAAGTAAGAATTTATTCTAAATTTTTATCAAACTTCCGAGAACTGCTCGTTTTCTGTGACTATTACTATTTATTGTGATTATTCTTTCATTTGGAAGTCAAGTGCTTTTTTCCTTGCCACTTATTTTGCTAATGTAGTTCATTTTGTTCTTTGCTAAACTTTCCCTGTAAAACATTTTGAATTAATATATATTTTTTCTAATATATATAATGTAGCAAACGATTATCCTTTTGCTTTTATCTCAAAATACTTCCAAGTAAGGCATACTTACTGAATAAATTAGAAGGAAAGGGAGATGCAAAGATACTATCCCATCAGTGTGACTTCCCAGAAATAATGCAATTTAGAAAGTAGATGACAAACACTATCAAGACTATTATAATGTGGGGAGCAAATATATTCCTGTTCTAGCATGAAAGCGATATTAAGCACATATCCCATGAAAGTTCTGTTAGAATGGTTTATTTAAATATTAATTAGAAAATCTTTATCTGTAGAAACATTTCCACTTATTTAACTTCACATATCAACAAATCTTCTTGCAAGTCTCAAGCACAGACACAAGTCTGGAGCCCTCAGCACAGGAAAGACAGGGACCTGTTGGAGCGGGTCCAGAGGAGGCCACCAAAATGATCAGAGGGATGGAACAGCTCTCCTGTGCGGACAGGCTGGGACACTTGGAGTTGTTCAGCCTGGAGAAGAGAAGGCTCTGGGCAGACCTTATTGCAGCCTTGCAGTACTATAAAGGGGCTTATAAGAAAGATGGGGACAGGTTTTTTAGCAGGGCCTGTTGCAATAGGTCAAGGACTAATGTTTTTAAACTAAAAGAGGGTAGGTTTAGACTGGGTATAAGGAAGATGCCGCATGCCAGGAAACATTGAAGGTCAGGTCATTGCAGAGGGGTTGGACTAGATTACCTTAAAATTTCCCTTCCAGCTCAAACATTCTATGATTATGTCCCCTTGACATAATTATGCCACCCTGCTTAGTAAAGCAGAGGCAGCCTCACTTTCCAAAGTAGTGTAAACACAAAAGGAGTCCAAATACCTTTTGCATGAGACATGAGCATGAACGATTTTTCTTTAAAAATTCAAATCTTCAACACGGATTTGCATTATTCTCAGTACTTGACATAGCCAAAAAAAATTTAAGGATAAAATTGAATGCAAGTCTTCCTACAATAGTTTTTACCAGCTCAGTTCAAATTAATCTACCTCAATTTTCTTTGTATTATCACAGGAAGATCTATGGGAAACTATATTAACCATAGCAACATTCAGTACTTTTCCTAGTAAAAGCATAGGGCACATTTGTTACTAAGGTAAATTCAGATACCATGTAAAATTTTCTGTAAGTATTGGTACTTATCTTAGCAGATGAAACCACACTTACATCAGCTGCCTAGGTTTTATTCAACATTTATTGCCACTCAAATAAATTTCAGATAGGTTTTTAGTTTCTATGTATTTTAGACTTTTCCTCATTGGTTCAAGTGCCAAAAAAGTGACTTGCAAGGAAGCTCTCCATTCACATTCAGAGATTTCCGAGTTGAAACACATCTTCAAAGCCAAATGCTCTGCTTGATTTAAAAACACAATTGACTTTAACATTTCACAAATGAATTTGTTGACAAAAAAGAAACTGTTTTCAGCAGATCAAATTTTAGGAAGGTAGTCTGTAATGAAAATAACTTCAACAATAGTATTGAAAATGTACTTATTTAAAAGTCAGAAAGAACAGTTTTTTCCCCAAGGGCCACAGGATCACTGACCTGTTTGGCAACATGAGTTTTAGGAGGCACTAGAAAAGTGTACCTATTCTTTTCTTCATTCCTTCAGAGCTATTTTTGACTTTAATAAAAATTTTAAGTGTACACTGAATATATTTCACTAAGATTAATGCAAAATTCAGTTATGCCTTTAGGGACAATGCCAGTTTTAAATCTTTCACAATAGGCATATAAGAGGCATCAGGGCAACACCAAGTAATATGAATCAAAGTTTTGGACAAAGGTTAGTGTAGAGGAAAGGACTTTGAAAGGATGCTGGTGTCTGTTTCTCCTGTTCACTAATTCTCCATTTCCCAGCCAATTTAATCTGTGAAGCTACTACATTGACTTACAGCTTTTATCCTTGGGGTGACAGCTACAGTGTCTCCCACTTGCTGGGAAAAATTGGAACTGAATGGACACAAAGGCACCAAAGAAGAGAGTAGTCCAACGTTAAGGCCACATTATGACAAGAAAACCAGGATACAACATACTTGCACAAAATATGATGAAAATATTCTGGTATTCTTGGTATCATTTGATGTTGCATATATTTAGTGTTACAATTCTGCCATGATGTTGGTGTATTCCTTTCCATCCTCTGCCAAGGGATTACACAGCAGAAGAGAAATTTGGAATCTTAGAAAATTTTATGTCATCCAAACAGAAATGTCGTCAGATAATTTTATCAAAATCATCAGAGCAGAGGCCAAAATCTACTTCTCAAAAACTGAGCATAGCAATATCGTTCATTCAGTGGTGTTTCACATTTGTTTTTAAGCCCAGCTATTTTTCTTCTTAGCAACCAGATTCAAGAAACAACCCATCCAAATTTATAATCTGGGCAGCTAAAGCATTTTCTTACCATCTTAAAAACATATAGAATTCCTGAGATTGGGGATATTTTAAACATTTTTCACATCCAGTGTGAGTACTGTATCACCTGGGAGGGTTAAGAAATCATCATTAACATGTATATTAAAAAAAATCAGTGTTTAATTTCCAATTTATACAATAATTTCTATTTTTTTAAAAAACATTGGGTGCCAATATGTTTTCTGAAGAACCTAACTTTTAGGTGCATATTTTTCTCCCTGAAAAATTAGGAAGTTAGGAGTAACTTTCAGAATTATATTTGCAGAATTCGCACCCCAATTTCTGTCAAGTCCCAGATCAGCTGCTATACTAAAAGTGGATTATTCTTCAAGTCATTGCCCTTGAACAGGAAAATCAAGACTTTGACACAGAGTAGCTAGGGGTTTTTTTCCTACATTTGAGCTGCCAAAATACTGGATACTGGGCTTCCAGTCTGGGGAACCTGTACAAAATAAGCTTCCCTCATTTTTTTGTCACTTTTTCTGAAGAACTTGATTCATTACCAACAATTGGGTGGTATTGGTGAGAGTGAAGCCAGGACGCTCTGCCTGGCATTTCTGAGATGACATCTAAGTACTTCATCTTGTTTCAGCCTCCCCAGTAGAAAACAGACATTGACACAATGGGGTGAGCCCAACCAGGGCTCCCAAGATGGGAGGGCTGGAGCCGGTGACGTTTGGGGAGAGGCTGCGAGAACTGCATTTGTTCAGGTTTAAGAAGATAGGGTGAAGGGGCGATCCTATTGTTGCCTACAACTGCTTAATGGGAGGGTACAAACAGAGCCAGACTCTTCTCACTTGTAAGACAAGAGGCAAGAAACAAGTTGGAAAATCAGAAATTCCGATTAGATCTACAGTAGATTTGTGGGGGATGATATTTTCTTTGTTTGGGTTTTTTACTAAGGGAGTGTGGCAGGGTGCCCAGGTTGTCAATTTTCATGATGCGCTGCCCATTTTACTACTTCTATCGTCTACAGAGTCTATCCTGTAAACGTTATTAAGATGCCCAAAAAGGAAATATCATGGCCACATTTTATGGAACTTATACAGCTTCTTCTGATAAACAACTAGAGCTAACAAATTAGCAGGAAATCAAAAGATCATAATGGCATCATAACCTTAAAGGAAGCAATTTCCTTCAGATAATCAGAGTTAACATCTAATTCCCATTTCTCTGCAAAGACTAGAAGAACATACAGTAAGATGTTTTCAAAAATATTCCAACTCCCGATTCAGAAGGGGAAGTATTTAGTAGGAGTGAAAGAATGGTGAGTCTCCATTCAGGAACATAAAATATGTAATCAGTTCAAGTTCTGTGACATTTGTTAACTGCCTTTGGAACAGCTTACTAGAGCTACTGTATGGGATGGTTATCAATCACTGCATTAGAAAAACCCAATCAGTAATTTATACTGAAATTGATGTAATTATTGTTGTTACAGAAAACAAATCTTGAATTTACAACATGTTCTAATACAGGTTTCTTTACTCTTTGTACCTTTACCTATCTCTTCCGTAAGTTTGGTTAACATCTTTAACACTATACTCGATTACTGGGCAATTACAGAAGAAATGCCAAAATTAGAGCAAATATTGAATTCCGTTTATGACAGTTCCCCGTAAGTATATACAAATATTTGGTTCCTGGACCTCAGGCTAACCAACAGATGCTAAATTCTTTCACAGAATTATAGGGTCATTTAGGTTGGAAGAGACCTTTAAGATCATCTAGGCCTACTATAAACCTAACACTGCCAAGTCCACCACTAAACCATGTCCCTAAGTGCCACATCCACACATCCTTTAAATACCTTCAGGTATGGTGACTCCACCACCTCCCTGGGCAGCCTGTTCCAATGCTTGACCACTCTCTCAGTAAAGAAATTTTTCCTATATCCAATCTAAACCTCCCCTGGTGCAACTTGAGGTCATTTCCTCTCATCCTATCACTTGTTACTTTGGAGAAGAGACCAACACCCACCTCTCTACAACCTCCTTTCACTTCATAGTTTCCTTTGTTTGCAAAGTGATGCAATGAAGTATCAACGAACAATGAAATAAAACCAGCAAAATTCTTGCCATTACCCTTCTCTAAGTGTAATGTCAAAGGCTGGATGGAAGGCTAGGGTTCAGATCTCCTTCTTGTCTTCTGGAAAGAAGCTTCTGGAAAGGCACAATGGCCTGATCGAGTTACATAAATGCTGTGCCAGAATCCACCCAACTCACCTCATGAATTCTCTTGTCATTCTGATACTTAAATCTATACCTCACACAATATAAGGTGCTCTTCCTTATAGGAATGTAGATAGCACAAGATGGAGAAATGTTATTTCTTAGCACTTTCAATTGTAGTAGGTTCAAAAGATTTTAGATTAGGGGTTTTTTCCCCCTTTTTTTTTTCACTGTGACTACAAATAAAGGAGGTATCTGTAGTATTTATGCTATCACAATAAACTATATGCCACAGATACAATTTGGAATTTGTGGAAATGCTATGGTCTTTATGATTTTTTTTTAATTATCTCCTGAAAGGCTTTAAAGGGCAGATCTGCTATTTTCTGCAAGTTTTAGAAATAATTCAGGTTCCTTACCTTGAAAATACACACCAAGATATAAATATTATCTTAGCTAAAGATTAGCATCCTAATTCAGTTTCTGACTGGAACTATCTTACAATATATAAGTATACTTATTACATTCTAAAATACTGCCCTGCCACTAGAAAATTCTCAATGATGCTTTACGGTCACTACCAAAGTTCCTTTCTGTAGCTGTATCAATTTTCAAATATAAAAGATCATGCAGAAAAATGCAGGCTTCTCCTTGTAGCCAAGCCATTTTCAGACCATGAATAATGATGGGACCAGTTCTGAATATATGTCATAAAACACCAATTAAACAAAGTAACAGAACTACTTTGAGAAGCGCTTGTGTGTTTTTGAACGTAATAGTTTTTCCCTTGAGATGTGCTAGGACTTCATCATGGGGAAGAACTGTATCACAAACATAGTTAAATAAAAAAAAAATTATTTCTAAATATCAGCTCAACTACCTTGGGCATTCCGCTAAATCTTTGAATATAAAGATAAGATTATATATAATATATACATGTAACTATAACTTGGGAATTCTGCTAAATCTTTGAAAAAATATACTCCTAACTGATTTCTGTACAGTGTGGCGGGCAGCAGAATGAAGTGGAGTCCATCACAGGAAGACAGAAATGTCTGTCCAGTCCCCTCCTACTGGGACTATGACAACATGTTGTTGCCTTCATAATCATGCAGCACTCCATTCAAAGTAATACAACTAGAAAGTTCATCTTTCTTTAACACTGGAAACATCAATTATTAAAAAGTATTTCAATAGAAATTACATTAAAACCTCATATAATGGCCTACTACTTCCCTATGTTTATTGATGCCACATAAGATAGCAATGATATTTTTTCACAGCTGCATCACACTGGCATCTCCATAGTCTTTCTGGAACCCGCTAGTGTTTGTCCTTTTACTTTGTTGGTTGTTTTTAAGTGATGAGTCCTCAGCTTACAGCAGGGATTATAGTTTTTGAGTGCATGACGTTACATGTCCTACTATACAAGTTTATCAGAGTCTTCAGGTCGTTCAGCTCTTTCAGTCCACTAAACTGATCTACCACTCTAAACAGAAAGTTGAAAAGTCACTGCTTTCCTTTTTCCCAAAACTCACGTATTTCCACATTTAGAAGCCATAAGAACTCAAAACCTGGCCGTTAACTTCAGGGTCACTATCTCCAGGAAAGTGAGTATTTGTCTTTTAGAAAATACTTATTTTACCACAGAAGAAAACTGCGTAAGAACAGTAGTCACACAAGTACAAAAATATATGCTAGCAAAACTAGATAATAGCATGCTTTTTCATTCTTCCTTTTATACAAGCTAGCAAAAGGCACACTCTTACACCCAAGACAAAATGAATTTTTCCACAGGAAACAATGAAATGTCTAAAGTGGCCTGACATTCAAATATTAAACTCAGGTTACCATAAGCAAATAGTTATAAAGCCATTTCAGTGTTTTAGACTGCATACAGGGTAATTTTAGGATGCTCAATATACGTTAAAGTTTTCTGCCAAAACAAATGGTATATGTTGTTTTTATTCAGAGATTCCTTAAGCAGCTGAAACAGAGAACTGATACAACAAAAGGACACTGTATTGACAAAGCATTATCATCAGAATATATGTAAGAAAGAGGAAAATACTTACAGATTTTTTATATCTACTGCTCCTCGGAATGCCTTCCTTGGTATTGCTTGAATCTGATTTTCACTAAGATCACTAAGAAAAAAAAAATTAAATTAAACTTAAAATCTGCTGTATATATTTCTTTCTGTGTATAACAAAAAGAACATGTAAAGAAATAATTTTAGACGTTACAGTTCAGTCAATGTTTCCAATGAAGCTTATTTCAATACCTTAACTGATTTGTAATTGAAGAAAAAGAAGCAGCAATAATACTCAAGCTAGTTTATCTGTGTTGCACTAAGTAGCTCCTTTACAAAACAACAATATAGATGCCAAACAAAAAGCAGAAGCATTACCTAATTTAACAATGAAGACCATAATTTTTAACAGATTGATTTTACTTTGCAACGCATTCCAAAGCCACGACATCAAATGTTTGATGATATGTTCGGCTTTAGGCAAGGAAGACTGAGAACAGTTAAAAAGGAACAAGTAGCAAGCTGTTGAGAAACAATGACTATCAAGCTTTATAATGTCTGGGATCAATATATTTCTGAATTTTGTTTCAGAGTGGCAAGCACCATATATTTTAAAACAAGGCATTAAAAATAGTCATGCAGCAAGTATCTAATGCTCCTCCCCAAAATCCTTGCATGACCAGCTGTACCAAGCTATCAGAAACTTGTATCTTTTCCAAAAGAGAAATATTAATGAATAATTTTTGCCATCAATATAAACAACCAGCCCTTTTCCTGAAATTTAGAAATATTTTTGGCTTTCACAGTTCCATATTGGAAATTAAAAACCTAGAGAACTGAAGTAAAGACAGTAGCAGAGGAGACAGGAGGGAAAAAAAACCAAACACAAAACCCAAACTAGAATCCAGGTCTTTTCATGCATGCTATACCCCATTAACAAGTATTTCAGTGCAACAGACCATCAGTAGATTAAAGTTGTTTCACTTCAGACTATAGTTTGGCACCCTGGACCAAACATGCCTACCACACACATGGTTCACAAATGTCTGAAGGCCTTCAAAGGGACCTATCTACCTTGCAGCCTTAAAATTATGAAATCCGATCTTCTTATGGAGGCCTTCAGAGATACATATATCTATAGACAACATATACACAAGAACACAAGAAATTGTATCAAAAGACTTCCTTGAGCATCTGAATACAATTTAGAAACAAATCAGATGCATAGAAGCTCTTCAGTCAGTCTGCAGAGCAAAACCATATTTCATTTTGCTAAAACCAAATCAGGACCTTCACTCCAGAAGCACATCAAATGCACTCCCACCCCTAACAGGAGAAGTAGAATTATGCAATGTCTTGTTTTTTAGAGACATCTTTTAGATGACGTTTTCAGAGACAGGTTTTAGGAGAAACATTGCAAAATGGTGCACAGAAATAAGAGATCTAGCTCAGATGAAGTTAGGAAGCAAGAATCATTTAGTTGATTACATATAAACAGTCATGCTTTTGACATATTCTTTCCCTAAAATGTAATCTAGCATGAGCTCATGTTTCCAGTGATTAGTAATCACTCCTGGAAATCTCTTATAAACTTAAAAAAAAAAAAATTGAGGACTTTATAAGACTCCCCACTACCCAAGTCTACATAAAACTTATATCAATATAATATTTTTAAAAATAATTCTACATACATTGACAGCAACTTTGTTTTATCCCATTCACTGTTAATTTATGGAAAATCACATTCTATTTACTAAATCTTTCATAGTTCATGCATCTAGCTGCACTGCAATATCTTGCAAGGTATATTTAACACAAGATGCAATTTTACTATTATTAACCGTGTGTGAAAAAAGACAATCTTTGAGCTGTGATTTAATTCTCAAGCCACCTATGTAATCTTGAAATGGGATGTGACTGCACTGCTCTGACAATAAATTCAATGGCAATGAATGAAAAAGCAGTCTTCAGCATTTGTTACGGCATCATGATTTAACAGCCTATTTCCTTTAAAAAATATCCATTATAAGTATAAACAGCAAATACCTATATTTACACTTCTGTTTAATTGACTATTACATTTTACCTATATAAAAATTATGTGTAAAGTGGTTAAGTTAGCAGTAGTGATTTGTATCATGATCAATGATTAGTTTACAATACACATATATGTATATAGCTACATAAATACATACTGCAGGAGGTAATGGGTAATGGTGCATTACGCTTTTTATGACAGTCAGTAGAGTATCATCATTCACCATTTCTATAATTAAAAAAGTGGAAAATGAACAAGATGGGGACAATATGTAACTTATCTTTAAAAATCTAATAAAAACATCAATGGTCAAAATATTTCTTCCCTTGACTAACCGTAAATCTTAGCAGGAACACAAGGACTTACAAGTAACAGCTATTGAGCCCGGTTCCTCAATAAACAATACACTGAGATTGTATGTGTGCGTATGTATGTCTGTGCGTGTGCACATGTGAAAGGAGCAAATAGCATGCTAGATTTACCACTGGGTCCACACAGTCACCACTATTTCCACACAGCACAGGCTCATGTAGACTAAAGTACATTGTTCCCTGCTCATTTTAGCACATTTGAAACATGAACTACTTGATTGCAAAGGTTCACAGCCTTCCTGTGCAAGGCGCTGTTTAAAGCATCCCTCTAAATGTAAAGAGGTAAGTAAGGTTGGCAAATTTCTCAAAAAAGAGAAATTATTTTGCAATGCATCTGCTGGTTTGTGAAATTTTCTCAGAACTGTTTATGTAACAAAAGTGTAAGTTATTCATTCATTCCTTCATCGCAAAATTCTACCTCTCTTCTAAAAAGTATCATTTTCAACACACAATTTATGCCTACTTATAGCAGGAAAGTTTTTAGTAATTATTTATTGATTGTTTCAACTTTTCATCTGCTCAGTGTAAAAAGGTTTCCGTAAAAAAACCTTGAGGGGCTTAAACAAACATTCAGCTTCTTTTCCTTGCATAAATTACACCTACATTTCACACTGCAGACCTAGGACTCAGTAAGAAGTTGCTGTGTGGGCTTTTTTTATGGTGTTTTAACTCATTCTACTGCAATTCTCAGATTGCTCACAAAAAAAGAAGGTCACAGGGTGCACTGTGACTTTCTGGGAAATTGGGTAAAAATCTATTTTGTAGATAAAACCAGACCATTTTGCAGGCCATTATGCTACATTGGTTTGACTTTGTAGCTTATATTCTGTAGTGAAGAAAAGTGCAAACCTCTTTTTCAGCCTGATGGTCATTGTTTTCCTGCACTAATATCTCTGTGAACTTCACCTCCCATTTAAAAAAAGAGAGAACATTTGAATACTGAGTATAATTTATGATAGCACCTAAAATGAAAGAGGCTGTAAGCATTTCAATAAAATCTAAGCCACTAAACAACAAAACATCCTACTTTTACATGAACAAATCTGTATTTTTGAAAGAAAAGCATGAACCTGTCTTCACATTTGAAACCAGCAATCTGACCGAGATACTTTAATTGGAGCAAATTATTCTCCATTCTCCATTATTATTACAGCCCAAGACCTTACATCAAAATCCAGCATACTTCTGCAACAGCAGAATTGATTACAAAATGTTTTGTACATAGCTAGAGTGAGAATGCCAAGGCTATCCTACAGATTTTTTTTTAAATAAAGCATAATGGTCTAGTAAGATGTTTTGATAAATTCACTTTTCTGCAGATTCTAGTTGTTTCACAGGCCCTTTTCAACTAAATTGTTCTTGACTCTATTATATCATTCCTAGAGAGACATATTCCAAATTATTAAGTCTGAAGTGGACTACCTTATCCATTGACCCTTCAAGAAAATTCCTTAGTGCAACTTTGTGGGCTTCAGACATTGCATCCACTGGCTAGCGGAGCACCTTCGACCACCCAGCCTTCAACGCACCTCCCTGCTCATACATTACCAAACCAGTGCTCAGGGCCAGAACTTCCATATGTAACTTCAGTCTCTTCTAGTTTGAGATGTCCTCAAGCCAAAAGGTGGCACAGTAATATTGGGGTTAAATAGATTTTCACACAAAAAGCCACCTGGGCAAGTTAGGCTGGCAGCAGCTGAAGAGGCTCTTCAGAGAAGGCACAGATAAGCACCTGTGTTGCCGTAGATGCGACTGCACCACTCTGTTCCTCGGGGTTTAAGCTGAGTGTATGTCAAGCGTTCTTCTGAGTTGTAATTTTCTGGCTGCAAACCCATGTTCTCAAAAGCAGAACAAGAAATACAAATCCATATAGCAAACCAAGTTGAAGACACACAGAGGAGAATGCATGAAAGTTTCTAAGTTTTTGCCCAACTATAGTGATTCTTTGAAAAACTTGCATTTTTTTTTCCCCCACTCAAGCTCAGGTGTGTGTTTCTAAATGAGAGACTATGATGTGGCACCTAAATAACTTTTTTTTTTTAATTAACATAGTCTATCCAAGTATTCAAACTCAGCAATAAAAACAGAGAAATACTATAGCGTCTCTAAGATCTGTGATCAAGTAAGTAATGGAATTATTGTGCTTATATAAAATTATTATTGCTTATATAAAATATAATTTCTTTTTAAACATGCCAGGTCAAGGTAATTTACATGCAATGTATACCGATAATCACATATGCCTCAGCTTTTAAACTGATTTCCAAAGAATAAGGAATTAATTCCAGTAATTTCAATGACACTGCAATAAAATTTGTCTAATTTGAATTTATGCCTGAAATAATGTAGATTTCTGTATTTCACAAATTGATGAAATAGAAAAAAAATAGAGAAAAAAAAATCAAACCTCTCACCCCCACCATTCCCAAAAAATCACCTTAATCTTATGTATTCAGTTCATTATTTTTTTGTGCTCCAGAATACATTAGTAATCATAATGCATTATGCTTTGTGGAAATAGTAGAAAGACCTTGCCAAAACCTTGCTACTACTGAATCCTTCCCAAGAATAGGTTGGGAATGGTACATTTCTATTTATCATATTTACTTGTTAGTAGATAGAAGTACATGAGGGAAAAAAAACTCCTAACCTAGAATCCTGCTAACATTTGAAATTCATATGTACTAGAATATAGTAACCTATTCCCACAGAAAACCTCAAAAACTTTTATATGCTGTTGTTTTTTTAATCTCAGGATAAAGCCCTCAGATAACCTGATATCAATGAGCCTGATAGAGTGTTTCAGCTCTTAAAAAATGCAGTCAGTACTGCATTGCAGCTATTTTATTACTCACCATGTGTGGTTCCCAGTTAAATATCCCATTTACCCTTAAAAGGAGTGCTAAATTTTTAATTATATAAATTGAAACACCACATACAGTATCTATGTCATACACCGCTAAGGCTGTATCACAGTTTTCTTGTGTGGCTAAAACCATTGTTTGTTCTGAAACAATAAATCTTTTGAAGATGGCAAACCTGCTTGTAAATTTAATTACTTGTAATTTTATTTTCCTCTATGGTTTAACCTCCCTCTGTGTCTGACCAGAGATATCATAAATCTATACTGCCATTCTCTACTTTGTAAAATCCTGAGTACTGCGAATGAGTAATGTGTCCTGATTTTTAAAGGAAAAGGCAGAAATACTGAGTCAAACTAAGTATTGAATACTTATCAGTTTATTTACACCAGTTCATAAAAACAGCTCAGAAGGTGGCTATTCCATGATCAGCATCCTTAATAATTGTTTAAATATGTCTGACATGAATAAAGTAAGCCTTGCTTAGTACTTCTTTCTTACTGAAAAACAATAGTTTTAACGTTAGCTAACTATATTCTGCATGAAATCCCCCATACAGGGTATCATAGATAACGAGACTACAGGGCATTCAAAGAAATAAACTGAATGAGAATTTCTTTAAAATATTTGACTGAAAACCAAATATATTAATTGGGACGTGGGGATTTTCGCTTGGAATACAAATGCGGTGAAAAAAAAAATAACATATTTTAGAATAGGGTAGGATAGTTCAGTTGGAAGGGACCTACAAGGATCATCTAGTCCAGCCAGATGATTTTGGTGGAACAAGTAACAGCTTCTTTTTATGAACATAGCTATCATTTAGATGTTCATCCTAAGACATAAAACTAACTAAACATTTCATTTAGGTATATCAAATGGCCCTCTCCTTTTCAGATGTTTTCACTGTGGTTTGCTGTTTCCTCAGTACTATTCAGTGTTCCTACAACATTCCTCTATCTGAGTACACCTTAAAAAGTACAGAAATGTAGGTGACAGGGAGAAGACAGACACTACTTGTTCATTAAGGAGCTGTTTGCAGAGGGAGCCTGTGAAACCTGCTCCAGCACAGGCTACTCTATAGATTCTGGATTTCAATTAAGATGTCTATGAGGTCTTGCATGGCCTGAGACACTTCTCCAGCCACAGTCGCCTTAATAAGACATGTCATCTAAAACCTTGAACCTACTCCAGAGCACTACCAAGGTTTGCAAGAGCTAAGCAAGAGACGGAAAGAGAGTATTTCATATTGTCGTTAACACTGACAGCTGCCCCTATTTGCAAAGGCTGCTGTAGCAGTGGGTGTTCCAATACAACGAGGACAGAACGAAATGGTAAAGTAGTTCTTTTGTGCTTCACTGAATCCCTGATTTGGATTTCATTTCTGAAGTGCCAGTTTTCCACTTTCTAAATTTGAATAATAAATATGTATTTCTATTCTGTATTAGGTGACTTGCTTTATCATGGAAAACTTTTGATCAGTTTACTTGTCATCACACGACCATACTCTTAAAGTGTAAAATTCCAGTATGACTAGGAATCTAATCCAAGACCCTGCTTGAATGCTACAGAGGCACACTTTGGCAATGACTAGTTTTATTGTATTAGGATAAGGTATTTTTTTAAGCATGAAAATTATTCTCCAAACTATGTAATGAGAATCAAACCAAAGTACAAAGTCTTCAAGAATAGATGCTACTAAACTATTACATTACGGTGTAAATGCAGGGAGAGTATCCTGGAGATATAGTTCCTCTAAAATTAATGGCTCAGGTGAACGGAACCTCTGAAGCATATCTGGAGTTCCATCATGGTAGAAATATATCACATAATAGCAAGAGCTTTCTAAACAAACATGAATGTTTTAATCTATAACATTACAGGTTTTTATCCCATGTTCAGCAAGTATAATAATATATACAAACAAGTAAGTACCCTTCCCATCAGTCAAATGAGGCTTATCCAGTTAGTTGTTACAATACTGACGTTTGTTTGGCTTTATAGAGTTACTGTATAATAAGTTACTGTACTGCATCACTTATTTATGAAGATAATCTTATACCCAAATGGCTTCTCATGTTCTTTTAGCAAGGCGTAGTTTTTGGTCTGGTCTACAGATATAAGGAAATGTTTAAAAAAAAAATACGCTTAGCAATTCAGTCTAAACTCTTGTTCTGAAAACAAACAAACAAAAAAAACACCCTAAACCATGAATTCTGCTGTACCAGTATTCTTTGACTATGAAATAAACAATTTAGCCTCCTATTAATTTCAATGATTTTTTTTTATTCTTCAGTAAAACATCAAATGCAGCTATCCCTCGTCATAATGAAGATACCAAAGGAGTGAAATACTATCAGCAGTGGCTGATATGTCTCTAGGCACATATTTATCTCCTTGTGAAGATCAAAAATCTGAATTATAAGTTCTAGCATTAGTTCTGTAAATCATTGTTGCTGATCATATCATCATTCCAACCTGCTTCCCATAAGAGGAATAAAATTTCATATCTGAGAAAGGTACTATTAACCTCCTTTTACAGACAAAAAAAACAAGGTAGTGTATATATCAGTGGTAGTATGTATCAGTACCATGCTAGGGAGCACAAAGCAAATGAGAAAAATTTAGATCACAGAATTGCAGGTTCTCTCTGCATCACTAATTTCCATTTTCTCTGTTGACCCCCTAGAGAGTCAGATGCTGCACATAGTAGACACATAATCTATTTCCACACTAAAGCAGGATCACTCCCTATGCCATGGTGTGTTACATCGCCCAAGTGAATATTTCATATTTCACAACATAGGGCAATCACCACTGCAATATGGACAGAATGATGTGAGTCACAGCAATTCCTATGATAAGGAATGAATCTTCCACTTTTCTAAGGAAATTGAGACTAAATTTCCCTGCTCACTTTCATCTCTTAGTTTTTAATGATACCACTGAAGTTTCTTTCATTCTTATTGCTTCAGATTTTTAACCATTATCCATTCATAGATCTATAATTGAAGGGAAATGTACTTATTATAGTTATTGGTATATTATTATCGTATTATTTAAGCAGCAGATATTTAATACATTTTATTTATTTATTTATTAAAGCAGAGCTACAGATCATTTATGCATGCAGTATAGAATATATACAACAAAAGAGAAAAACTAATGAACTAAACAGTATCAGTACTGGCAGCCTGATAATCTCAGAGTTTATCAGTACCTTCAACCTTAACATCTAGGAGAAGTCATCAAAAATTTAAATGATGACAAATAGTGCTAATCTTCTTTTTGAGAAGCAATTTGACACTTCATACCTATCCAATATCATATGATATTGACTTGTTTATAATTTTGAGTATTAGTAATTGGTCACTTCTGCAGAATGAAAACAGCACAGAGGCCAAGTACCAGGCCTGTCTCACTTTTTAATCGGATCGCATTTGGGGTTTGGAATAAGCCAAAAGCTCCAATCTCAGTCTTGGCATGAAAGTTAATCTATGGGCCGCAAAATCAATTCTACTCTACAATGTCTCCAAAAGTGCACTTAAATCAATTTGTATACTCTTGTACCATTTGAAAATAATTGCTTAAGGAGCTTCACCATTTATTTTTTATTGTGCTAGAGTGTCCTAGTGTGGCAAATGCTGATTGTAAAATAAAATGGGAGTATTAGGACCACACATGTATTTTACTGGAGTCTTAGAAATTATTTTTTAAAAGGAAAGCAGTCTTTATTAGTCTGTTCCACTAAATTAATATGTAATTCTCTTTTGTTTAGGACTTAAAACATAATTACAAGTTGTAGCTCCTACAGAGGAAAGGACCACCCACAATTTCAAAGAGATAGAATTGCAATACTACAAATTTGGCTTCAATGTAATCCTTTTGATAGAAAAAGACCCTTGAAAAAAAACTGAAGCTCTTAAGAACACCTCCACCCCTCAAACAAAAAACTCGCCAATTCTTTATCCCCCATAGAGTCTCAAACTGGTCAAGCTGAAGGAAGATACCAAGTGACATTTACTGACTGATGCTTGTTATGCATTTCTAACGGCAGTACCGTTCCCTTAAAAGTGCCCGAGACAGCAGCACAGTTGTGAAGTGTGAGGGTACTGTTGACCTACAACCCTACTTGGAGTTTACAGGGTGGGAGATGACTTTTAAACATATGGATGTACATCTTGCATTTAATGTTTCAAAAATCATAATTAATCCAGCCAGTAACTTGTAAAGCATATATGGTTTTTGCTCATGCATTTGTCCCTCCTTTTTATTTAAGCAGATTGGAATTGAAGGCAAAATAGAAAATAACTTTAACCTTTATGTGTTATTATTTCATACAAGGCCACAAAAGACCATTTCTCTGTAAGGAAAGAGAGACGATTCTGCTATTTTAATTCCACCAGTCTCTGACAGGTGATTTGGTGATTAATTTTTAATCAACTATTACACTTGATAGACTTGAAAATGCACTACAAGTTAAGGACTTAAAAATGATAAAGCAAGACACTGCCAGGTAACTTTCACTTCTTCTGCTACGTTACACGCTCAGCATATGCATGGCTGAAACATCCATTTGGCTTGTTTGGGGATCCACTCACATTAAGAATAGATGAGACGGCATACTTAACTTTCCAAAGGATCTCTTCAACAGTATCTGAAAAATCTATCGCTACTTCTCCCTGTAACAAACTTCTTTTTTTAGCAGGAGTTTACAGCTGTCAACAGATCTTTAATATTTAATATTGTTTCACCTGCTTTGAAATTGAAGCCATAAGCACTTTTAGAAACTGATTGAAAGGTTGCCTGGTATGTTGTCTAGTTTCACTACACAGTCTATAATCCTGTATATTCTATTCTGAAATATCACTCAGCGAACCATGGCATTTCTCTCTTTGTTCAAAACGGAGCAGAGCATGTTCCCAATCCAGCCCCATTATGCATAGATGCTATTCCAATACAGGTAAGTCATAATTACATCCCTGGACACAGGCATTTTTCATCAAGTATAGCTTCAAACTGTTAGTCTAATAATAAGCTGACTACTCCAAGTGTTTCCTTTGAACACTTTTTCCTTTGTTAAACACGTTTTCCTTTGTTAACCTTGAACAGTTTGTCAAGGGACAGCCAAAATTTGGAGAGTAAACTAGAAATGATCTTGTAGGTCATTAATATTGAATGGCACTGTGCTCACTCTTCCTTCACTTGAATCGAATGATGCAATTTGGGGATTGTCTCTTGAGGCGGGCTGATTGCTTAACAAGACAGATTTATTGTACAATCTTAGCTTTATACAGTATGTGTGTGTAGTCACATAATATATGTGAAGCACTGATGCTTCAGGCTTTGAGGCTTTGCCCGTCAGTGCCAAAAAATAGACTAAGAACAGTGAAAGAAACCAAAGCAAATTATAAAAGGATTACCATGGATGATTAAAAAAATTGACAACAGTTAGCTACCATCATAATTACTTCTTATCAAGATGACCAATATTATATCATTGTTTTCCTGGGCTTTGCCCATCTGCTTATACCCATCTGTCATTTCTTATGCTGTAATATTTTTCACAGAAACACTTTTTTTTGTTTTGTTTTACAGGGTGCTGGTTTTGCGGTTTTTTTTATTCTTTGTTTGTACAGTGCTGGGGGGGGTTGACCCTGGCTGGAGGCCAGGTGCCCACCAAAGCTGCTCTGTCACTCCCCTCCTCAGCTGGGCAGAGGAGAGAAAACGTAACAAAAAACTCGTGAGTTGAGCTAAGGGCAGGGAGATCACTCACCCATTACCATCACCGGCAAAACAGACTCAACTTGGGGAAATCCGTTTAAATTATTACCAATCAAATCAGAGTAGG
>NW_010543563.1:0-257 GCF_000687285.1 Phaethon lepturus
GATTTGGGGGAACAATAACAACAATCTTTATCACATTTCAAATCTTCCTTCTCCCCCCCCACTTCCAAATGTGCTTTTTCGAGAGTTACAAATGCTTGTTGGCATAGAAACTACAGAACCTGAGTGAAGCATGCAAATGTAAAAGGAGCCATTCTGCCTGAGCAACATGGGCTGAGGCTCTGCAAAGCTGGCTAAAATCTTTTGCGAGGCAAAGAAAATCGTCCAGATGTTGCTCGAATTGTAATGGCACTAAATAT
>NW_010543563.1:375-697 GCF_000687285.1 Phaethon lepturus
AAATCGCAGTCCAAAAATATTGCTAAAATCTGTTTGGCTCCGAGTAGTGCCAAATCCTCATTAAAACATGTGGATATTTCTGTGGCTTAATCTGTTAGAAATGCATTCGGGATCCAGTTATGTTAAATTAAGCAACAATATTGGCCTGGATGTTGTTTGAAATATTAAATGTGGCAGTCGGAACACCAAGCAAAATGTTTGCACATTTTAATCGCTCGATGAGTAAATTTTTTTCTTTCGTTCCGAGGAATGATCGAGAGCGCTTAAAAACTGTCCCCGCTCTCCTCGCCTGGCCTCCGGCCCCCGCCGGGCTCCGGGCGCG
>NW_010543564.1:0-719 GCF_000687285.1 Phaethon lepturus
TGGCAGTTTTTGCAGAAGGGACCAGGAGCTGTGCTGAGGACAACATGCACAGGCTCAGTGGTGGTGGTGACATGCCACAGAACACAGTTCCAGCAGCTGCTGGTGCAGCTATCCCTGTAACATCAGGGTCATGGCCCAGAAGGAGGACACAATGAATGAGCTCCCAATGGAAGACACATCCCTGCAGGCTTGGGACTGCAGGGATGCCTGGGACCTCTCACTGGGACTGGGTCCACCGTCCACCAGAGGACAACGTGGGCTCCTTGCTCGCAGTAGGTGTGTGCTGATCAACAGCCTGTGTCACCAAGGAAAGAAACTGCAGGAAGAGATAGGCAAACTTCATGGCACCAGAAATGATGAGAAAGAATGGATCTTCTCCAAGATTCTGCAGATACAAGAGCCTGAAAACCAAACTGACAGATGCAAAGGCAGAATCTCTGCATATCAGATCCAGAGAGCCTCTCTCCCCTTTGCATAGTGTTAAATAAAAGTATTTTAACTACCCAAGGGTGTTCAAAATACTGAAATCAGAAACCTACAATGCCCAAAAAAACTTGTGTTTCTTTTTTGCTAGTTGGTGGAGACATAGCTGTTATTTTGTTGATCACATCCATTGAGATCTGATGACGTCTATCTTGCCATTTTATTCCTAAAACCTGGATCTCCTGTGCAAGTCCTTTGACCTTATTTTATTTTATAGCAAAACCAGCTTTCAGAAG
>NW_010543565.1:0-285 GCF_000687285.1 Phaethon lepturus
TGGAAACCCAGCGACACACAGAAGTTGCGGAGGGAACTTTTTCCTAAGAAGGTTTTTTGTTTTTGTTTTTTAAACTTCCGCCCTTAAGACGCAGTGTAGACATATTACCCCGATTACTGTAACTATCTACTAGCCGGAGAGTAATATTTATCTATTTAGATAGGAAGGGTCGCGGTGGAAAAAAATAATCCAGCCTGGAAATACACATCGTCTTTTCCTTTAACCCCTCCTCATTCATCCAGCCGGCCCCCCACCCCCCCCCCACCCCCCACTCCCTAATCTATA
>NW_010543566.1:0-259 GCF_000687285.1 Phaethon lepturus
AAGGCGCCGGCGGGTGAGGATGCTCCGGCGCGCTGGAAACATCCCGAAAACAAAGTGTGAACGAGCCGTATTTTTCATACAAGCGCATCGATAGGATCTCTTCTCTCCTATGTAGACACGATCCGTTCTTTTGTGCGCGGGGTGACAAGATGTGACCCCTGCAAACGTGCTCCAGGCACCCCCCGACAGCCGGCTCATGTCTAATGTTCTTTACTGCCAGTACGCTGTGTTATCAGCTGGGGGGGGGGTGCTCGGGGCC
>NW_010543566.1:275-3137 GCF_000687285.1 Phaethon lepturus
GCTCAGGTAATAACTGGTTTAGCTGTCAGCGTCTCCCGTTTAGCAGCCTTCAGGCAAAGGCTGGCTTTGCCAAACTGTTCCAGGAGCTGCTGTTATTTGTTACCACGATTAGGGCAAAAAAACCACCCCAAAACCTTTCACAGTAACATGGCTTTTTATAAGCAAACGCCGAGCAATTTTCCTCAGCGCAATGCATCAGCAAGTATATCCAAAAGAGCTTAATCTGCTTCTTGCAGGATAGGTGCAGGAGGAATCGGCAAGGGCTGCTTGGGGATGCCATGGAAATCCCGGCTCATTGGCTTGGCCGCGGTAGGACGAGGCACATTAAATGCGAGGCGGAGGGACGGAATCAGTCAGCCCTCTCGGCCGAGGAGTGAGCCCTCGCTCTGGAAATAATTCCGAATAAAACTTGAGTAACCAAGTGTAACCATCTAGCTTCCTCTGAGTAGATCGCAGAAGTGGGGGGAAAGTGACGGAAATAAGCCAAGAAAAACCAGTTTGGACAGAATTAATGGAAGCGCAAAGTTTTTATCCGTGTATAAGGATAATATACTAAGCCAAAAAGGAGAGAGGTTATCTCTAAACAGGATTAATATACGTTCGTGTATAGGATTAGACCATCTCATACATTTAAAAACTGTCTCTTCTCCTCCCCACACCATTTTATTATAAATATAAAAAAAACAAAAACAAAACAAAACAACAAAACAACTTTCCCCTTTAGGAGCACTTGGAAAACGCATTTTATTAATCTAGAGGCTTTTTTTTATTTTTCAATCAAATGCAACCGATGGCCCTGAATGAGCCGCCTTGTGAGGGTTTCCTCAGGGCCATTTTTAAAAAACTGTGATCAAAACAGACCTGTCTTCAGAGAGAGCACAGCAGATTTAAATGTTGGTCAAAAGGAGTCACAACTGTTCATTAAAAGCAAACCCTAACTAGTGCTAATGTATAGCCATTTTGTGAGCTCGGGACTGTGGAAAGAGGCGAAAAAAGTCTGAGAGTGTGAGCTGATGCCGTGCTGGCTGGCAGTGTGTGGTCTATTGTAGGGAATGTGCTTTTTCCACTGAACAGAGAGCCCCCCTCTTTTATTCCCCAGCTCTACTGCACCTGCACTGGATCAGGGAGCTACTGCCATTCACCACATCAACAGAGAAGACATCTCTGACAGCACTCAATTCATTACATTTCTTCCTGCTTTTCAAACCAACACACACACACACACACACAAAAAAAAAAAAAAAAAAAGAGTATTGCCAATCAGTGCCGGGGGGGAGGCAGGGAAGAAATCTTACAATACTTTATATTCGCCGCTCATTTTGGATTTCATTAGTCAGAAAACTCACTTCTCAGCCAGTTACAACTTTTTCTTTCTTCTTTTTTTCTTTTCTTTCTTCCCTCCTTTGCTCAAGGGGCTGCCGGAAGGAGACACCGGGGCCGGTGGCGGGTGCCCCGGGAGCAGGAGCTACAAGTGGGTCCTACCTCAGGCTGGCGGAGCCGCCTTCTCTCGGGGGACGGGGAGAGAGAAACGGCCAAAGAGACCGGAGGGTCCTTCAGCATTTAGGGGTGTGTGTGTGGGTGTTACCCTGGGTGCCCGGGCGGGGGCAGCGGGGCAGGAGGGGAGGGGACGCGCCGGCCCCCCTAAACCGGGGAGAAAGTTGTTATGGGCACAACTCCGCGAAAGGAACTCCGGGGAATGTAGGGTTAGTTTGGTTTCTTCAAGAACCGTTTTTCAGAAGCATTTGCAAAGCAAAAGAGCCCGAGCCGAGGGGGTTAGGTTCAGGTATTTGATCTCGCCGGATACAGACATCTAATTAGAGCGGCCTCCGCGACTGAAACGGTGTTAATTCCCATTGCTCCCCGCTCGGGTCCCTTGGCCCTCCCACCACCGCTGAGCTACTCTCCTTTTCAAAATCCAAAATAGAAATCATTCTATTTAAAACAAACAAAAAATAATTTTGTGTTTCCCCCCTTTCTGGCGCATTTTTCCTCTGTCGCGAGCAAAAGCAAACACTCCTGGGTATTTTTTTCTCAGAGGCTGGCAAAGAATCACACCCCCTCAAGTGGGATCTTAACAGAAATAAATCACAAGGAGCTCTTGCCTACCTGAAAAGTAGGAGGAAATTCGATTGTCTGGTTTCGGGTGTAATGTGTGTATCGATAAGGAAGACACATCTGCCTCAGAAACGGGACCAAATTAATCTATGGGTTTCTTTACATCAATCCCTGCTCGGATATGTGCTTTGGAAATATCGATTCATGTGACAGGGAAGTCGCGACTACTGTGCGTGCACAACATGGGGAGGACACGGAGCGAGAACCCGCAGGAACGCAAACCCCACTCGCGGGAGAGCTGGGCTGCTTTTTAAGCTAAAACTAATAATTTCATAACTGATTCACATTCAATCTGGCGCCGGTGACGTCACGGGGCATTAGCATACGAGGAGGGATGAAGCCAGTGTGGCTGGAGTTGATAAGGTGCCTCCTGAGGAATTCGCGGCTTGTTTTAATACATTAATTATTTCTCCGTCTTCCGCAACTTTTGCAATTTGTAAGAGCTTAGGGAACCGTCATTCTAAGAACCGCCAGAAGGACACGGTGGAGAGCTGCTCTCGCGGCACCCGCGCCCCGCTGGGGTGCGAATTCAGCCGGCCCCGGCGTGCTTACTGGCCCCAGTGAGCTCCGCTCGCCCGGCCGGGCCTCCCAAGCGCCGGGGAGCTGCCCGCAGGAGGGGAAGCGGGTTTGCAGGATCAGGCCCGCAGCCTGCGATGTGTGTGTGAGTGTGTGTTGTGTGAGTGTGTGTCCCACCCCCAAGGCACCCCTCCGCAGAGTTCCCGCGGGAGAGGCTCTGCAGAGGCCTGT
>NW_010543567.1:0-10669 GCF_000687285.1 Phaethon lepturus
ACCAGCTGGGGCTCGACGCGGGTAAGGAGCGGGGTTGGGTCCGGCGAGGTGCGCCGTGCGGAGGGCAGCGCCCGCCGGGCCTTCCTTTCGCCCTGCGGCCTGGACGGCCCCTTAGGCAGCGAGGGAGGGCACTGGATCCGTCCGCTTGTGGTGCTCCGCGACCCTCGGTGCAAGCGTGCCCTGAGGTGGGGAGAGCCCGGGCCGCCTTACCGAGAGGCCTGCGCGCCTGTTGTCGGTCGGGAACGGCGGGAAATCTCAGCGTCTCGTTTTGATTTTTTATCGTTGTAATTGGTTGCAATGTTGTCATTGGTCCCCTCCCCCAGCCTTATGTAGCTTCATGGTGGGTCAAGGTCTCCGACTGCTGTCACATCGCTGTCTGCCTCTGTGAGTTTGAACTTAGGTTTCTAAATGGGTAAGAAAAACTGTGCTAAATCTCGTCTTGGCTTGTGCACATGTGGTAAGGCCATATGGCCCGCTGAGGGAGTTCAAAGTGATGGCGTCTGAAATTGATACATGTGATTTAGGCAACTATGTATGAAATGAGTATGTTCTACAAATTTGAGGGAATTAATCACTTTTTCTTCTTATGCTGCCCACAGTTCCGAGGTGGATCTTCAGGCTATTCATTCCATGCGCTGCTGTTTCTGTTAAGCATTGTTAGTATTTGAGGTTCTGGTCCATTAGTGTATGATTTCACTGACTTCTCAACTCACTGAGAAGAGCATTAACACAAAGTCGTGTTGTGTGTGTATCTACAACCTTAGCCATGTACCCTGAAATATCTCTAGCTTTATTTTAGCTTTATTGATTTGTGAAATTTAAGTCTTTCGTAAGGTGGACAAATTAATTTCCTTTTTTTTCTTAATAAAGCTAGGACAGTAATAGGCAAATTGGGTGGACTGTTCTCTGCCTCTGTATATTTACTGAAAAATATACCTATCTACAGAACTATTTGTTATGTGTTACTTTAGTTTTGTATTGAATACATTATATTAGTAGTGCAACAGAAAGGTACATTTGCCATGGTGAATTGTTAGCAGGAAGATGGAGGTTGCCTGTGAATTGTGTATTGAAGGACGAGTGAATGAGAGTTAGGTCATACTGTATATGTATCTTTGATAGAACTGGAAAATTTAATGAGAGTAACAGTTTTGCTTACATAGTTTGACATATTTACTGTAAGATTGATATAGGTGTTGCCTTTTCAAAGACAGTCCAAATGTGAGTGTGTGTGTATTAGGAGCATAGCACAGCTGTGTCAAAGATGGCAACAGTTAGCATAGCAAAGGTACCGTCTCTTAGTTTGTCCTTTATTTGATGTTCTGCTTATGGTCAAGCAGACCAAGGTTTGTGGTTCTTGGGTGGCAAATTATGTGCCTATTCTAAGTAGATGACGATTACAAATTTTCATGAAAATATATGAATGATGGAGTTGCTAATGGACAGACAGATCTAGTCAGTTCTTGCCCGTTCAGATATTTAACGTAATAGTTATAGTAACTTGTGTGATAGAAGATGGGTATGTGTGCCTGTGTTCTTTTCTTCTTGTGCATTCCCACAGTGCAAAGACCTTGACTCATTTCAGTCCAACTTATTTGTCTGTCCTACTAAATCATTACTACCAAGTAGCTTACTGTGTTCTGCATGTATATGTATATAGAGAGAGATATCGGTCCACTAGAGAGTGGAAAGCTTTTTTTTCCCCTCATTGTTTTTTTAAAATTAGTAACCTGAAATATAAACCAAACCAGTCCCTATATCTGTCTTCTAGATGTTTTGTTGTCCATATTTCAGCCTGCTCTTAGGTCGTACAGCTGTCTCTCTCTTTTCTGGTTTTCTTCTGCTTACTTGAAGGTGGTTTCTTCACAGTACAGAGATGTTCTGTACCTGAACTTTTTATTTCCTGGTGTCAGGGTCTACATATGCATTAGACTGAGGTCATCCTTCCATAACTTGACTTTTATGTTGCACAGGAATAATGGGTTGAGTTGTAGAGACTGTGAACGGTGTGTAGGCCGTGGCTTTTTCAAATTGTTGCACAGAAGAAGAAATTGTGTGAGAAGGCTTCAAGTTTACAGCATATTTGTGAGCAGATTAAAAGTCTCAGGAACATGATGAAGAATGTGGTAGGTTGTGGATTATTAAATTAATATTTGTCACTGAGTGAAGAGTTTGATTTTATTTTCTTGAAGTGGGAGTGAGTAAACTACAATAGCTGAAAAAATGTCAAATGTTTAGGAACACTGTCAGCATGACTGATTTGTGACTTTAGTCACAACTGTGTACAAAAATGTGGTATTAGAATCTGAAAGATTAATGGAAAAAGACTGTTGAACTCTCTTTTTGTTTTCCAGGAAATTACTTCAGGAATGCTTGTTTTAAATGACCTGGGATTTGGAGTTCTGCCTGTGTGGAATCCCAAATTTCATGCTAGTAAGATGAACATGTGGCATTTAGAGTACATGGAATACATGACAATAAATAGAAATAGGTCCTTATTCTTAAGTAGAACTGAGTTAACTCAGCTGTAGTTGCAGTGTTATTACAAATGTGTGTATTAAGCATTAGAGTATTAATCTTCTTTGTTGATATTTTCATCTATGTTTTTATATGTATCCATTTTTATGAATTTCATTGCATGCTATAAAATAAAATGAACAAAAAAAAATTGAGACATGGAATTGATGCAGGCTTCTACTACTGGAGCAGGTGGATAGCAGCACATGGTAGTGTGGGGCAACTTACGGTAGCTGTCATGCTCATGTGGACTACAGTGAGCTTCATTTTCTGACCATCGTGTAAAACTTAGTATTCAGTCCTAATTTGCCTTTAACTCTCAGACTGTGGTTGCCAGGAATTTGCTGTGGTCAGATGTGCAGCTGAAGCAGAAATAAACATTTATTTATTTATTAAACCAGTGGTAGAGGGGAATTTTCTAGTGAATTTCTTAACTATATAGTCACAGTGAAGAAGAATGGTGAAATTCTGATATCTTATGTTTTCTTTTAAATACTTGATTTGCATGGTCATCTTTTATTCTTCTCCTTACTCCTATCCATTCTGTCCTAATCAATCTAAACTTTCACAGTCATTTCTCTTCTTTCATCTCTCATCCTGGTAACATGTTTTGATTAGTAATGAGTCCCACACTATTATACCTTTAATTTCCAACTCTTCATCCTAAATTTTGTCTGTTTTTCTCCTTATTTTCCTTAGTTTATTTCCATAACTTACTTTCAGATGCTTCCTTTGCATTGAGCTTTGTAATACCTTTCTTTTAGATCACTGAACCTTTGGGAAGGAGGAAAGAGCATCTCGTTTACTGTCACCTTTTCTGCCCTGACCTGATCTTGGCAGAGCGCAAAGCAGTGATTGTGGGGCAAATCCTGTCTCCAACAGGGACCGTGTCTAAAATGCATAACATTTTTAAAAGAATGAGAACCTTGCTCTTGACTTCCACTGATCAGATGTAACTTGATTTTTTTATTTTTTTTTTCCCAGAGTCTTGAAATTTATTCAAATGTAGGTATCTCATGCCTTTCCTCTCTATCTTGTCTATTTGGTAGAACCAAATTATGCATATGATGTAGAGTATGGTTTTCGATACAGTAGTGGCTGAAAGGCATAGTAAACTTTCACTCAAGCATGGAGGTCCTGTTGCAAGCCAGGAGAATATGTAGAGAATGTGTTTCTTTGATCATGTTCATTTAAGTTTTTTAACGCTTTCTTGTAAAATGGTATTAATAAATGACTGCCCTATTTGGAACCTGTTTAGACCAGAAGGTCTGTACTTCAGTGGAAAGTAGCTGCCCATTAGTAATGCTACATGGAAAACATGCATTTCTGTCTGCTTATGGAATGAAAGGCACTGATATGTTTCAAGCATTTGTAGAGATTTCTATTTGCATTTTCCATTCCCATTTGAAAAATTAAATATAGAAAAAAGTCTTTAATACATGGGAAATACTAAGAAACTGTGAGCCATGGCTTTTTCAGACTTTTACAGTAGCTTATAAATCTAGGTTTAGGTCTCAGGCCCATGTGTATCTGTTCTTGTGTTGTACTTCAATTTCTTGAGAAAGAAAAAGATAACGTAGAGGTGAGTTCTGCCTTCTAACTATTGTTAAAGAAAATAGTTCTTGCAGCTGGCACAAGTCAGCTTATAAATCAAGGCATTGCTATAGTGGTGCTTTCGCAAATGTCTTGCTAGTTTTGGATCTTGTTCAATTTATTTGTTCAATTTAGTGCATGACAGATCCCACTTATTTTTCACACCTGTGTAAGTAATTTGATCTGGCAAAAATACTTCAGGTATCTGTCAGGCCATGCTTGTTTTCAGCAAGGTATGTGTTTATTAAACAGTAAGTTTTTCTGTTTAGTCTACTAACATACTTCCTGCAGCAGAATAAACAAGACTGGCACTTTTACTCAACAACAGCAATGAGATGATGCTGCCATTAACAATAAAGACATATTTGTGACTATTAAAAGAAGAATTAATGCAGTGTTAGAAGGATCTTTGGCTGATACTAGAAAATAAATTAATGTAATCGCTTCCACTAGTAGATAAGTGTATGTGAAATACTAAATACTTCCACTGGGTGGCATTGCAAAACAAAGTATGACATATAAGCATATAACATTCAATGCCCCAAAATGTTATGTTGATACAATTATTTTATGTATTTTCTGGTGTTGTAGATGTTGTTTTGATGTATCCAGTAAAACATCTAAAAATGTGTGTTTGAGGGAGTTTCTCACCCTTTTTTTTTCTACTTTTTTTTTTCCAGTTATGCTTTATAGTGTTTGATGGCAGATGTAAGACTTCACTGTTCATTTAAAGTATAAATCCCTTGTCAGTATTCTTTATTCAGAGGAAATTTTTTTTTGCAATGCAGAGTAATAATTGTAGTAAATCCAGTTAGGTTAGGGACATCTTACTCTTTCTGTTTATTCTTATGAGTTGCTTTGTATTTAGTGCTTTTGCTTTTAAGTAAAGGTGGTGAGAGTGAAAATCTTTGCTTAATTATTTTTGAAATATTTTCAGTGAAATTACTTGTTTTGAGTGAAAGGCATGCAGCTAGAGATAAATGCAATTCTAGAAAAGTGGCATAATTTTCTTTGTACTAATCTGAAATATCACACCTAACTAGGGTTGTTGGGAAATAATATTGAAAGCTGGGGTTTAATTTATACATTCTGTATACTTGCTCTCATTTCTGGCATGACAGAGTATGAATCAATGTTCCTAGGTTTTAGTAGTGCCGATTTAGTTATCAGAAATGTGAAGAAGACTATGTATCATTCTGTTGAATAGCTGTCATTAACTGCTGTTTGTTGATTGAACCCAAAAAGTGGAAGCTAGTGAATTAGTCTGACTCTTAAAAAAAAAAAAAAACAAAACCAAAAATCAAACAAACAAAAACCACAAAATAAAACAACTACCCCAACCACAAACCAAACAACAACAAAAAAAATCAGAAAAAATCCCGGTCGAACAAAAAACCCGCAAAACCCTGTGACTGAATAAGGTGATGATCTGATTGAAGTATTTCTTCTTTTCCCTTTATATTAACTTCTCTTTTTCTGAATTTACTTTATTAAAAGTCTTCATTTCTTCTCTCTCTTGTCCTTCATTTTTTTGCACTTAGCTCTGTTGGTTTTCTCCTCATTTTCCAAGGACCATCAAGAAAAGTTGAACCTGGAAGGCTGTAGAAAGGAAGGAAGGAAGGAATTTCATCTAGTGTAAAATCTCCTATAAACTATCTGAGCACATGGTATGTGATAGCAGATGGCATTTGTGCACAGATTTCACTTGATCACAGCATGGGTTTCAATTAATCAAGGATGGAATAGTTTCTCTAATTACTACTTCTTGTCAGAACACTGAATATACCAGATACATTCTGCAAGCAGTTGATAACCTTATTTGAAGCATTTCATGACAGTACAGTACACAGTTGGAGTTCATGACTTAAAATCACCTACAAATTGTACAGTTTCTGACGTCTGTTTAGACAGAATTACAGAATGAATTACATTGCAATTATGGAAGGGATGTGGATCTCCTATTCCTGACCCCTTATTTTTCAGAGCTTGTCAGCGCTATGGGTTGAAAAACTCAAGGATAGAGAATATATTCATGTTCTTCCAGTTTTTATAAAGCTTATCACCTCACAGTCAGCTAATCAATAGTATATTGTTCCAAGAATTTTCTTGAAAGGTTATTTATTTGCTTTAGGAAGCATCTAGTTTGGACTGTTTTTACTTTTTGTAGGTGTTTTAGTTACAATTCTAACAGTAGCAACATGTCTAGGGTGGTGGGGGGGAGAAGCGGAGACAGGAAGCTTTGCAAAATAAGACAGTTCTAGCTTTTCTGTGCTGAAAAAGCTTTGCATGCTTAGAATCATAGAATTTGAGGGTTGAGAATGGGTTGACAATTAGGGTTTGTCTTGAATTGTTTACAGAATATTCACATCATGTCTTGTCATGTTAGGAAGAATATCTCTGTGATAAAGCTTGATTGTACAAACAGCTTTAAAACACGTTTTCACAACCCATCCTTCTAATTTCTTTTACAGTGTAATCTACTGTAACATATTCTAATTAGTTGAAGTAGAAATTGAAATGGGTAACAGTCTTTCCCACTATGACAGGTGTATTTTCTTCTCAGTCCTTGGTTGATATTCTAGCTTTTTTTGAAAGGCCATGGCTTGGGGAACAGTAATTTATTAATTGCAGAGGTACAGAAATCCCTTCTGTGTGGTGAATATGAATAACGATTTGAACTGAGTGGAATTAGTGCTGTTGGTTTGCAAATATCAACAGTGATTAGGAGACTAATTGCAAATTATACTGTCACATTGCAAGTATTTTGTATAGTATGAGTGGATTTCTTTATTAATCAGACAGTATAATCTTGCATAGTTTCCTATAGCCACTTATGTTAATAGCCAGTATCTGATGGGGTCAGTTCTGAGCCATCTAGTGACTATCTGATTGGTGGTATTGTGACAGCTATGCAGTGGCACTGATTGTGCTGCCAAGTGAACTACTGTTTGCAGTAAATTGGTGTTCTGACAGAGTGGAATAAACTACTGCTTCAGTAGGTTTTAAGTGGATGCTGAAGAAGAGTGTAAGAAATTCAGGATGAGGACTGCTGCATATGTGAATGGCCCTTGTTACGGGGGTGGATGGAAGTGAAATACTGGAAGTAGCTTTGCTCAGTTTCAGAGCAGAAGAGAGTAAAAAGTGGAAGCTGAAAAAGTAGGAACTAAAATAACTGTTGCTATGAGAAGGATTAGCCTTGAGGTATTTTCCCCACACTCTGGGTTTGAAGGCTAATCATCATGCTCTGACAGAGTTTACTTATAACTTTCTAAAGGATTTTGCGTGTTGTGTGAGGTTCAAGATAAAATTCCTTCAGAGAAGCTAAGAATCCTGGGATGACTGTACTGGAGACTGAACTGGAGTTCCAGTCTGTCTGAGACTAGTTGGAGAAGGATGGACTGGATTTCTGCTAATGTCTTTGCTAAAACTTGAGGATTTTCTGTATTTTGAGATGTTGGGACTACAACTGCTTGACCTCTGTATAGATATGGAATAGGAAGAGCAAGCTGCAGCTAGTTTCAATAAAAATTTGGTTAGTCTTAGAAGATAACCCCAACTGTGATTACTGGTAGCTGAGGAGAGGTTTGCTATTTGGAAATATCTTGCTCAGGTGCATGACTGCAAGTAGCATGCTTCTTGGTTTGAAGAAGGTACCATTATAGTGAACAGCCGTTCTTTGCACCCTCTTTCAGTTAGAAGAAGCTTAGTCTGAAATTTTGATGTTTTCTTGGACATTTCTCAAGATTTGAACCTCAGTGGGAATGCTAGGAATGTAGTTTTTTCAGTAATGACTATGTAGTAATTCTGCTTTGTACTGTTTTAATCTTTTTGCCTTGCAAGTGTTGACAGCTTGTTTCAGAATTTAAGACTATGAAATCCATGTAGTTAGATGGGATATTTCTTTTGCCAGTTGTTTTCTTGGAGTTACTGTAGAGCAGAATTTTTTTCCCCTTACTGTAATAGCGTGTACATATCGGGAATGATTCGTGCTCTTCTCAAGCAGACTTAAAAGTAGATTTTACTTAGTTGTTGTATGTGTGTTTTGTCTTGTGAGGGTTATTGACAAATTGGATCTCAATGCATGTTGGGAAGTGACAGCATAGGCCACTATAAATGCTAATAGTTCCTACATGATCAGAGTGAATGACTGCAGTGGCCTTCAGTGTGGATGACCAGCTTTCCAAGTTTATGGTGAAATTTTAAACTATGTATACCTAATGTGTCTCTCTTCAAATAAACCAGACCTGTGGACTGAGGATGAAAGAGTGATTTTTAAATTATTAGTTTGAGCTTTAAATTATTAAATTATAAAATAATTAATTGTTAAAATAGTCTTCTTTTTTTTCCTCTCCAGCTGTAGCAGAAGTGAAACTTCGTGATGATCAATATACCCTTGACCACATGCGTGCTTTTGGCATGTATAATTATCTTCACCTTGATTCCTGGTACCAGGATAATGTCTACTATGTTGATCACTTTGGAAGGGTTATGAATCTGTCAGTGACTCTGGTAAGAATAAACCTTTTTCAAAAATTAGTGAATTTGAAAGGGTAGGGGGTAGACAAAATAGAAAATATGGCAAGGAGGATTCAAATTCAAAAACTAGGGGAGGCTATTGCCAGGAAGACAGATTAACAAAAATTCAGTTTCAACAGGAAGGATGAAAGGATTTTAAGTGAGGTTTCTGACATCTTTTCATTAATAGCATTGCATTAGTAATGAAATAGTATTGCATCTCCTTCCAGTCTGGGGAAGATAAACATATGGTGACAAGCTGAAGGAAATAGTAGACACCTCTTTTTTAGTTGCCCGCTGTTTCTCCCCTATGTTACTTGATTGTCTGTTTGCTAATTTGAAAATCAAGTCATTGTAGATATAAGAAGAGAAAAAACTTGTACACATTAGAATTAGAACTGAAAGCCGTTGTGTACTAGTAGGCTGATCTGGGCATTACTCGTTGGAGGGAAAAAGATGGTGGTGATCCTGCGCAAACTTGAAGTAGATCGTGAGCAAGCTAGACCAAGTCTGAAAAACATGACAAATCTCTGCTTTTATACTGATGCTCTTAAGCAGTCAAACTTTCTATTTCTTTTGAGCTATTTTACTGCATGGATGCACTAGTTTCTATTACAAAGACCTCATTCTGAGGAGAAAGGACATGGCTCTATCAACACCTGCAACTGTAGTGCTTGGTCATTAAGGAATAGAAGACTGTGTTGCTGGCGGTGATTTTGCAGCTATCACAATGTCTTCTTAGCTGTGAATGTATAATTTAGAGTAAGATTATATCTCTGACAGTTTTGACTTGTATCCTGTTGAGCACTAAATACATGCTTACAGTTTTTATCACAAAGTAGGTTTTTTTGTTTTCATGTCTTTGATTAACTCAGTCCTTTTGACTCATCAAGTATAGCTTGTTAAATGTTCTGAAAAGTCCGTAATTGTATCCAGTTGTTAGCTAATTTAAATAGCAATGCTTCATTCATAACCAGTTATTTGGTTAACATTTTATGTTGAGAAAGGTAATAACATGTAGATACTCCATTCTCATAATATGATTTGTTCTGGCAGTAAATGATTCAGGGCTGCTGTTTGATTTTTACATAAAACAATGTTAATTTTGTATAACCAGTCAGTTGAATTCTGCTATGAGATTAATATAATTCTAGAAAACACATCATTAATTAAATAAATATTTAACAAGTTTTAATAATTAATAGACTATTAATACTTAACTCCTTTCAATAGTTGTTCCTGGTTTATTCATATATTTTGGTGCAGCAGCTTCTTCCAATTACTGTAATCTCACTTTTGGAATCATGTTGGTTTACATAAGATTAATTAGGCTGGGTGTGTGTGAAATAGAAAGAATCTTTAAGTGAGTTGGGTGGAGGAGAGAGTCTTTAACCTTTTCTTAATCAAATGATTCAGAGTGATTGTGTACTGATGAGGTGTTTAAAAGTTTATGGAGTCGCTTCATACTGTTCTCTCTAGACTCCACAGAACATTTTGCACTGCAGTCCACAGAGTACTGGCCTAAACTTATTTCATTGCTATAATTGACTACATGTAATTTTCAAGTTTGGAAAGGAAAATATCTATTGTCATGCTACCAAGGAATTTGATTTGTAACTCTGTGGGACAAAAGAAAACACGGGGTGATGTGTGATTTTTTTGAGAGAGGGTGGCTTACTGTGTGCAAGGTTCTGGGAGTGGAAATTACTAGGCTAGGGCTAAAGTGAGAGAAATCCTGAAATGATAGTTCTGGATCTTCCAGAAAATACAGTTTTCCAGAGGATGGTAGACAGAACTGGAGCTGAAAAATAATTCCTTTGCTTTTCATAGAACATATAGGCTGTTGGAGTCTTTGGCAGACTCTTGCTGAAACAGAATAATCTTCTGGGACTTCATCCAAATCTTTTGAGATAATTTGGATTCCCAGTAGGAACATCTAAAAGAACGAACCTTGTCAGGGAAAGCTTTCTGCGAACTTGTCACAATCTCATTCTTTGTGTTTTCCTTGTGGTTGGTTAACCTTGGCTGGCTGCCAGACACCCAC